>NC_083574.1:103649992-103692492 GCF_027579695.1 Neoarius graeffei | reverse complement strand
AAAAAGTTGACATGACAGGCATGTTGTGACACAGTTTTCTATGGTCTACATTGCACTCACTTTCAAAATGACCCGAAGTGGCAGCTTTGATGTTCACGAACGTCTAGGGTTGCCAACCGTCCCGTATTGGGCGGGACATCCCGTTTTTTGGGTAATTTTAATTTGTCCCTTCAGGGACAGGTCCTGCCCCTCACTCCAATGCTGTGGTGTAAATCGCGTAATTGCTGTGAGAAGCGCTATTACCGCGAGTCGCGGTCATCTGCGATTTAAAACCATTCACTGTTGCCATATCCTGAATTTTTAAGCTATACTGACAAAATAGGCATCAAATTAAACTAGAGCAGATGGTGCAGCCAGTGGATACAGCCTAACTGTTCGATAAGGACAGCAGATAGCATAAAAAAAAACCCTTCCGAAACAGGATAGACCTCAGCCTATAGTAGGGGAGCTTTTCTGCCTCACTCCTGCCTTTGTGATGTCTTTCTCTCTTCTTCTTCTGCTATGAAGCATTGCAGAAGGTTCTTAGGGTTTTCAAATGGACAATTAAGCAAATATCAGGGTTTTACAGCTACAGCAAATACTTTTTCAGTTAATGACATTGCCTTCATAAATATGGCCTGATGAATTATTTGGCCAAAGTTTAAAAGAGAAAAATGAGACAATAATATTAGAATTGTTTGTTATTTTGCATTAAGTTACTTAAAAATATCCATTAATTGGTCTATTAATTTTTAAAAGCTCTATTTTAGAAATGAATTTGTAGTGGCCTACATTTGAAACACTCACCTAAAGGCGATTCGGTACTGTAACTATTTTGGGGCACTGGGGTGCGTGTACAGGGCCTGTACCGGTACTTGTCCGCACCCGGAACAAAGTGTCCCTCATTTGGATATGAGAAAGTTGGCAACCCTACGAACATCCCCAGCAAATAGATACATTGTAGATAATCAGAGTGTGAACGTGGATTTAGCGCCATGAATCACATCCTTACTGATGAGCGCAACAGAATGAATGTATCCACACTGACCGCCTTCTTTTCCTCGCTGTCAATGGGCCAGACGTGCGTTCCTTCCCTGCTGAGAAATTCGCAGAAATGTGGATTAAAGAAGGGCGAAACGCTGCGGATAGCGCACCGACGGGAAAGCAGAAAAGGCCACATGAACTGCGCCATCAGAACAAACTGTTCATTTAGTGTATTTCAGTGATTTTCGAGTCACTGTCCATTTAATCCGGAGGGAGAGAAACATCACAGCAACGCGACAAGCAATGCGAACTTTGTTGTGTTAGTGTTCGTGTATTTAGTCAGAGAGATAGGAAGATGAATTTACTATCTCTGGTTTAGTGTTCGTTTTCATTTAGTGTTATTCATTTGATATCATCGGATGTTATTGAGCTGTTAGCCTATTGTTACCTTAATTTTGTGACGTTTCATGATTAAAAAAAAAAAAAACATCCCCCCCTTCTGTTTTTTTTGACAAATCGCAGCGTGTGTGTGTGTGTGTATAGATAGATAGATAGATAGATAGATAGATAGATAGATAGATAGATAGATAGATAGATAGATAGATATATTCCAAACAAAAATTTTTCCACCATTACTGAGGGACAAAATGGGATTATATAAAAGGCAAAATGTGTGAGAAGTGAATGCATGCAGAAGTAGAGAAAAATACAATAAAAACACTCAGTAGTGTGTATTGACTGTGTCCCTGGTGCTGCTGTTGATGTGACACATTTCTCTCAACTCTTTAGTGCAACAGAGAAAAGGCCAAATTCTCCTGAAGTCAGCTGTGTGTCCTTGAAGAGTGATCGGTCAATGCCGGCCTTCATGGACTTTAAAGGTGGACCATCCTCTCAGGAAAGGTATTCATTTCTTTTCCTCTTGCTCATCATTATCTAATCTTCAGACACATCTTTAGAAACAGTTTCTCAGAATGGAATTTTTAACCTCAGTCTAAAGGGGTTTGAAGATGATCCTATGATGAACCATAACTTATTGGTATGATCTCATTCTTGCCCAGTTTCTATTTCTGTGGCTAAAAGTGCTCTTTCCTACGCTGAAGGGATTGGATCAGTACAGCAGGGGTGTCATTTGTAGTCATGTAACGATTCACCCAATTCATGTTTCCATTTGATTCTCAATATTGCATTCACAGTTCGTTTTTACCCATGATATTTTTGAAAAAAATCAGTGAAGAAAATTTCATTCCTAAATACAATGCAACTTTTCTTTTACTAGTGTTTATCAAGTTAAATATTTCTTTTCTGAAATTATTATTTCATTTTCTTTACCATCTGGGGACGAGAGCTTCACCGGCAAAGCTCAGGAAGGCTTTAGAATGAGTAGGTCATGTATTTAGATAAATATCTTTGAGTTTTTATCATACAAGCATAATTAACATATACAACTCCGATTCCAAAAAAGTTGGGACAAAGTACAAATTGTAAATAAAAACAGAATGCAATGATGCAGAAGTTTCAAAATTCCATATTTTATTCAGAATAGAACATAGATGACATATCAAATGTTTAAACTGAGAAAATGTATCATTTAAAGAGAAAAATTAGGTGATTTTAAATTTCATGACAACACCACATCTCAAAAAAGTTGGGACAAGGCCATGTTTACACTGTGAGACATCCCCTTTTCTCTTTACAACAGTCTGTAAACGTCTGGGGACTGAGGAGACAAGTTGCTCAAGTTTAGGGATAGGAATGTTAACCCATTCTTGTCTAATGTAGGATTCTAGTTGCTCAACTGTCTTAGGTCTTTTTTTGTCGTATCTTCCATTTTATGATGCGCCAAATGTTTTCTGTGGGTGAAAGATCTGAACTGCAGGCTGGCCAATTCAGTACCCGGACCCTTCTTCTACACAGCCATGATGCTGTAATTGATGCAGTATGTGGTTTGGCATTGTCATGGTGGAAAATGCAAGGTCTTCCCTGAAAGAGACGTCGTCTGGATGGGAGCATATGCTGCTCTAGAACCTGGATATACCTTTCAGCATTGATGGTGTCTTTCCAGATGTGTAAGCTGCCCATGCCACACGCACTAATGCAACCCCATACCATCAGAGATGCAGGCTTCTGAACTGAGCGCTGATAACAACTTGGGTCATCCTTCTCCTCTTTAGTCCGAATGACACGGCGTCCCTGATTTCCATAAATAACTTCAAATTTTGATTCGTCTGACCACAGAACAGTTTTCCACTTTGCCACAGTCCATTTTAAATGAGCCTTGGCCCAGAGAAGACGTCTGCACTTCTGGATCATGTTTAGATACGGCTTCTTCTTTGAACTATAGAGTTTTAGCTGGCAACGGCGGATGGCACGGTGAATTGTGTTCACAGATAATGTTCTCTGGAAATATTCCTGAGCCCATTTTGTGATTTCCAATACAGAAGCATGCCTGTATGTGATGCAGTGCCGTCTAAGGGCCCGAAGATCACGCGCACCCAGTATGGTTTTCCGGCCTTGACCCTTACGCACAGAGATTTTTCCAGATTCTCTGAATCTTTTGATGATATTATGCACTGTAGATGATGATAAGTTCAAACTCTTGGCAATTTTACACTGTTGAACTCCTTTCTGATATTGCTGCACTATTTGTCGGCGCAGAATTAGGGGGATTGGTGATCCTCTTCCCATCTTTACTTCTGAGAGCCACTGCCACTCCAAGATGCTCTTTTTATACCCAGTCATGTTAATGACCTATTGCCAATTGACCTAATGAGTTGCAATTTGGTTCTCCAGCTGTTCCTTTTTTGTACCTTTAACTTTTCCAGCCTCTTATTGCCCCTGTCCCAACTTTTTTGAGATGTGTTGCTGTCATGAAATTTCAAATGAGCCAATATTTGGCATGAAATTTCAAAATGTCTCACTTTCAACATTTGATATGTTGTCTATGTTCTATTGTGAATACAATATCAGTTTTTGAGATTTGTAAATTATTGCATTCCGTTTTTATTTACAATTTGTACTTTGTCCCAACTTTTTTGGAATCGGGGTTGTAGACAGAAACTTTATACTTTACACTTTTCTCTGTGCCCACTGCCAAATAATAGTATTTTTTTTTAAATTACCTAAATTAGATGAAACATCAAACTTGTCACCTCACTCAGTCCCACCAGACTCGGCGCACTGAGCGCACACTTACACATTCATAAAAGACTGTTCCCATGGTAA
This sequence comes from Neoarius graeffei, assembly GCF_027579695.1. Taxonomy (NCBI): domain Eukaryota; kingdom Metazoa; phylum Chordata; class Actinopteri; order Siluriformes; family Ariidae; genus Neoarius; species Neoarius graeffei. The sequence continues at coordinate 103,688,307 of NC_083574.1, read as the reverse complement.
CGGCATGATCATCATTTTCAGTCTTTCAGTTTCGATTGGTTTCTCTTTTGCGGTGGGAACGCCCACCATAAACAGGATAAAATCTGTCAGCCATAGTTTAGGCTGTTTGGAGGTAAAACTTGTTGTGAGATGGCACACAGATTTTATGCACTTTGGATGATTCAGGACAGCGATTCAATTTCAGGACAGTGATGAAATTCATGATTCAGTTCATGATTCAGGACAGTGATTCAATTCAATCTTGAGAACTGTGACACTGATGATGAGCTCTGCATTTTTTTTTACTTCGACTCGATCCCGCTGAAGATCAACTCAAGTAAGTGTAATTATTTCTTCTGTTTCTGATGAGCAGATCGGTTGATATGCATGCGCTGTAGTGCAGACACAGGAAAAATAACTAAGCAATTTTTTCCAGAGTTAAAAGTGTTTTCCTCAAAAATATTAATTTTGCTTTATTTTGAGTTTAGAGAGTAGAATTTGGAGTTGGAGCAAAATTAGAGAGTAACTGTGTAACAGAGTAACAGAGTTGACTGTGGCTCTGAACTTAGTAAAATAGTACAAGAGTTAATTTCAAGACACACTGAATAGAGTCAAATACCAAAATAAAGTCAAATCCCAGATAAATGAAGCTGTTGTGAAAAGCAGTTTTAGAACTGTGTTGGAATGTGTGAAAAACATGACCTTACTCATTGGGACTTGACCTGATGGGATTAAGAGTTAATCTGATGGGATTAAGAGTTGGCAGTGGGAGGGGGTTTCACTCTTCTCATTGAATGGAATTTTTTTTACCCTTCTCATTGAATACCCCTCCCACTGCCAATCCTTTATCCCCAAATAATTGGACATAAATTTTTTGATGGCCAGTTAATTATCCAAATCAATGGAGCAGATTTAAATTTTTGTGCTCGATACAGTCCAAAGACTGAACAGAATCACCTCAAAACGGTTCATCTCAATGGGTAAAGTCATGTTTTGTTTTGTTTTGTTTTTTCCACACATTCCAACACAGTTCTAAAACTGCTTTTTACAATGTCTTCATGTATCTGTTATTTTTTTAAAGTACAATCATGACATACAGACTCCAGAAATGATATTGTAGCTGAAATTGTGCTGAATGCAAAAAAGTCATATGAATTTGAAAATACTGCTTAGAGTTGTTGAAATTGACAACAAGATCAGAGCACGCCAAAATAGTGCCAGAAAATACCCTCAGACCCCAGAGGGTTAAGAACCAACAATAATTATTTGCCCACATTTGTAGAAGTTGGAGTAAAATATAACAGCTTATTAAATAAAATATTATTTTTATTAAAAATGAAAAAAGTTAAAAATAAATTGGCCTTTTCTAAAGGTTTCTGAACATTTGTACTCCCTCCATTTTCTTCTCTTTTCTTTATCTTTCAGCAGTCTGTAAAAAGAGAGCTCTTATTTCTTGTTAAATCTATTTGTACAATCACACAGCAGCTCTTTCCCGTTTTAGATCTGGTTTTGTGGCATTAGAGCTGTGTTACTTCCACCTTTGTCAAAGTCATGTGTTTGTTTTCTACGCCCTGTAGGCCAATTGGCCTGTCAGTTACCATCCTCTTACAAGGCTGTCTGTGTCTATCTTGAGCACACTTGAAGTCACGTGTATTCCTGCTATTTTATGTTATTACACCCTCTGCTGTCGAAACAATACAGTTACAGCTAGAAAGCACAAAGAGATGACACAGCCTGATAATAATTGCGATTATTTTTTAATTTTGTCGATTTGAATCGTTATAAATTTGTCTCCTGATTTTTCATTGCATGATATATCGTTACATGCCTAATCAGCGGGGTGTGAAACCTGTTGGTGCAGTGGGATTTTCAAACCCACACTAATCCAAGATTTTTAATGTTACTTGTTCCTGGTGCCATTACTTATTTGTCACCCACTTCAGTATAATAAGACAACTTCACCTTCAAATATTAGAGTTAAACTAGCGAACAAAACATATTAACTATTAACAAAACCTACAACTCAGACTGAACTCTTAATGAATGAAAGAGTAAACACGTCCTTTTCACATGGAACACCTGTTAAGAGAATGTTAATCATCTCTGATCATTAGATTGGATTAGATCTGATCATTAGATTGGATTAGATCTGATCATTAGATTGGATTAGATCTGATCATTAGATTGGATTTGATCTGATCATTAGATTGGATTCGATCTGTGGCTAAAATTATGTTGATAAACACAGAAACCCAGCATCAGTGGATTAGTGTGTATTGACTGTGTCCCTGGTGCTGCTGTTGATGTGACACATTTCTCTCAACTCTTTAGTGCAACAGAGAAAAGGCCAGATTCTCCTGAAGTCAGCTGTGTGTCCTTGAAGAGTGAGTGGTCAATGCCGGCCTTTATGGACTTTAAATGTGGACCATCCTCTCAGGAAAGGTATTCATTTCTTTTCCTCTTGCTCATCATTATCTAATCTTCAGACACATCTTTAGAAACAGTTTCTCAGAATGGAATTTTTAACCTCAGTCTAAAGTGGTTTGAAAATGATCCTACGATGAACCATAACTTATTGGTACTAACATTAGTGTGTTGCTCATTTAGTTGGTAAGAAACTTTTTTTCTCATTCTCACCCAGTTTCTATTTAAGTGGCTGGAAATGCTCTCTCCTATGCTGAAGGGACTGGATCAGTCCAGCAGGGGGTTTCATTTGTCGTCATGTAACAATTTACTCAATTCAGGATTCCATTTGATTCTCAATGTCGGGTTCACAATTCATTTTTACCCATGACATTTTTGAAAACAATTAAATGGAGAAAATTTCATTCCAAAATAAAATGCAGCTTTTCTTTTGCTATTCTTTATCAAGTTAAACTTTCCTTTTCTTAAATTATTATTTCTTTTTTTTTTATAACTAACAATAATTATTTGCCCACATTTGTCAAGGTCAGACTAAAATGAAATAGCCTATCAACTAAAATATTCCTTTTATTAAAAATGAAAAGTTAAAGGAGAACTGAAGGCAAATTTTTTATGATCAAAATTATATTGATCTCATTTTATTAAATATAGGAATGCATTTTGATCACTATTTTGTCACTGCTATAGCAAGTTATGAGTGTTTGAAATATGCTCTGTAATATATCAGTCTATATGTCAAAGCAATGGCCGTAAACGAGATTCATTGAGACCTGTGTGAGACATCGTAGGACGGAAGTAAAACGTACAGCGGAAATCAAAGTGACCAACATCTGCCAACGTTCCCTGTGTCTGAAATCGCTCACTCGTTCACTACTCCCTATATAGGGAATTACTACAAGTATATAGAGGACTGTATAGTGAGCTCATTGGTAAAATGAAAAAAACTCTTTCGGACACTAGTCCGTCACGCTGATATTTACGTCATTACTGTTGCACAATTAAAACGTGCCAGATCAGTCGGCCGGTGGGTTTCAAAATAATAAATACATGCGTGTGTTTTTGTGATAAATCCATATGATACTGAGCGCATTTCCCACATTAATAAATACAAAGTACCTGCAGCTTTCAGTTCTTTTCAATCAAGGCTGAATACTTTCTTCTTTGCCGCTGCCTTTTATTCAATCAAACTTGAGACTTTTAATTTGATTTCTTTCAGTTCGACTGCAATGCATGATGGGATATCTTGCTTTGATTAGTGACCATCGTTGCACCGTACTTTTTGTGATGCATTGTGGGATACCTTGGTTGCACTATATAGGGTGTAAATAATCCTCACTAAGGTTTCGGACAGCACTACAAAATGGCGCTCTCACTATATAGTGCCTTATATAGTGAGTAGGGAGCGATTTCGGACATAGACGAGCGTGCCCTCTTTCGAATGCTATTGTAATCAAGCCGGAACTTTTGTTTGTTTTGATAGCAATCAGGAAAGTTTGAAAAAAGTAGGCAGTGTAAGATACTGAAAGTCAGTGAATACGACGGATGCACAGTTCACAACTTTATTGTGTGTAATCCCTTGTACAACTGAAGAACAAGCCAGATCAACCCCATATGTATTACCTTCTTAGACTGCTAGTGCCCCCCCAGTGGCAGAACAATACATTACATCTCCCTTTCTTCAGTCTATAAAGAACACCTTACATTGTTTTAAAGGGCTCAGTAATGAAATCACCTTTGAGCATAATCAGCTTAACATTAATTAACAATTAAACATTAGGCTGCCTAACAAGTAACGATTAGAACAAAGTAACAAAGAACTGCTTAGCACAATATAATTTGTCTCAATGACTAAAATGACATCTGACTTTGGCAATGCATATCAGAACTAGTTACTGTATGAACCCATTAGACTACAATAATAATAAGTAGCCTACAGATCAAGTCTTTTAGGAGGCTTTACTACTCTGCCCTGTTTAGTGATGTAGGGCACGGGGTTCGATGCTTGGCCAGAGTTCAAACATTTCTCTGTCGGTGGGCCTAAAGTCTCACCCAGTGAAGGAAGTGTCTCTGCTGTACCTGCTCTGCTGACGGCTGCACCTGGCTGGACTGTGCTTGGATGGATGGCTGGACCTGGCGGGATGGCTGGACCTGGATCGGCGGCTGGTTCCATCCATGGGTCATCCGGTATGAAGTGTCGAGACTGGTTGGCCATGGCTGTGCTCTTTCGTAGATGCGGCGGAACTCCTTTCCACCATGGTCCACGACATAGGACCTGGGGGCATTGTGCTCTCGGATGACGACTGCCGGAGACCTCTTTTTGTTGCCTGGGTACAGTTGCATCCTCACCTCTTCTCCTGGTACCAGTGTCGAGTGATGTGGTGTTGTTCTGTTTTTATCATAGTAATGCTTCTGGAGGGCTTTGGAGCGGTTGAGCAGGTGTCTGACTTCAGAGGAGTTGTATGCCTTTGGAATCAACAGCTGTTGGGCAGCGGGGAGTTGGTTCCTGGGTCTCCTACCCATCAGTAGCTGTGCTGGAGACAGTTCCACTGACTCCAGGGGGGTCATCCTGTAATTGAGCAGGGCCAGGTGTTTATCTGGAGCCTTGTTCCAAAGTCTTTTCACTGTTTGCACTGCTCTCTCCGCCTCTCCATTAGAGTGGGGAGTGTGAGGGGATGCTGACTGATGCATTATGCCATAACTTTCACAGAAATCTCTGAACTCCTCACATGCGTACTGCGGGCCGTTATCTGTTCGAATGACAGTGGGAATGCCATGTCTGCTAAACTGAGATTTCAGCACTTCAATGGTGGTACGGCTACGCTGGTCTTTGAGCTCATCCACTTCAATGAACTTTGAAAAATAGTCCACTAGGATGATGTAGTGTTTGCCTTCAAACTCAAAAATGTCTGATGCCACCTGTTCGAAAGGAAGCTCAGGAGTTTCTGTCGGTTTTAGTGGCAATTTGGGTAGCTTGTTTTGGAATTCTGCACATGTGCTGCAATTTCTCACCACCTCCTCTATCTGAGCATTCATGCCTGGCCAGTAAAGTACTTCACGCGCTCTCTGCTTGTTCTTCACTATTCCTAAGTGAGACTGGTGTATGAGCTTTAACATGTATTGCCTCATAGTTGGTGGGACGACGATACGCAGCCCCTTGTATACCACTCCATCACATACCGTAAGTTGACTTCTTGAGTCCCAGTATGGCTGGACAGCGGCTGGTGCGTCCCTCCTATGCTCTGGCCAACCATGCTGTATTGCATGTTGCAGGGAGCTTAGTTCTTTCTTTGTGCGATCCTTAAGCTCAACATACCTCTCTTCACTCACAGCTACGTAATTCAGCATGGACACACATTCCAACTCTTTCAGCTCTGGAGTGTTGTATGGTAGCTGGGCTCTTGACAGTGTGTCTGGCAGCTCCATATCCTTTCCCTTCCTATATCTGACAGTCAAGTCATACCATTGCAGGCGGAGGCGCATCCTCTGAATGCGCATGGGTGTAGACAGGAGAGACTTTTTGAAGATGTCCTCCAGTGGCTTGTGGTCATTATACACTGTGACTGGCTTGCCAAAGATGTAATGGTAAAATTTGGCACATGCATGGACGATAGACAGCATCTCTTTTTCTATCTGTGCATAGCGTGTTTCGGCATCAGTCATAGACCTGGATGAGAAGGCGACCGGATGATTGTCTTGCAAAAGTACAGCGCCCAGTCCACTGCTGCTGGCGTCACAGAAAATGTCCACAGGTTCTGCCGGATCGAAGTACTTCAGCACCGGAGGATTTGAACAGAGGTCTTTGAGCCTGGCGAAGGCTTTTGCCTGAGCTGGTTGCCATGTGAACTCCACATTACTTTTCAGAAGTTGTCGCAGAGGTGCATCTTCTTCACTCAGGTTCGGTATGAATTTGGACAAATATGTGACAAATCCTAGGAATTGGCGGACCCCCTCCTTGTCAGTGGGTGCTGCCATACCCCTGACAGCTTCGACTTTGGCTGGGTCTGGTTTCAGGCCATCTGCAGTCAGTAAGTGCCCCACGTATGGCACCTGGCTTTGCCGAATGTGACACTTATTGAAATTCAGCTTCAAGTTGTAGCTGGTTGCTCGCTCAATCACTTTGAGCAGGATTTCATCATGCATTTCTACATTGGGTGCCGCGATCAATATGTCATCCATGATGGCTATGGCTCCCGTTATGCCTTCAAGCATGCCATCCATGATGCGCTGATATATTTCCAGGGCGCATTTGATGCCAAATGGTAGCCTTAGCCACCTGAATCTGCCAATAGGCGTGTTAAAGATTGTGAGCACTGAGGACTCTTCATCCAATTCAATTTGGAGGAATCCCGATTTTGCATCGAGGACAGAGAAGATCTGTGCACCAGGCATTGAGGCTACAACCTCCTCGACAGTTCGCATCGGGTAGTGCTCTCTTTTGATTACTTTATTTAAATTGCTGGGATCTGTGCAGATTTGTATCTTGTCTCCCCTGCAGACTGCCACCATTGAACTCACCCATTCAGTGGGCTGCTCCACTCTTGCAATGTATCCATCTTCCTCCATCTCATGGAGTTTCTGCACGATCTTTTCTTTAAGCACAGCTGGCTGCCTGCGCACTGGATGGACAACACCTTTGGCGTTGGGCTCTATTTTTATTGTGTACTTGCCAGGTAAGGTTCCTGTTGTGTGAACTAGTTCAGGGAAGTCACATAGGCCTTGTGGAATAGTCGCTGAAAGGCTGACCTCGCATGCTCGTGTCTCAGAGGCGGTCTGCAGGGAGTCCAGTCTCGCTATCAAGCCTAAAGCTTCAGCTGTGGACCCACTAAGTACACTCTCTTGGGCGATATCCACTATCTCAAATTCAGCCTTCGCGGTGTGCTCTTTGTAGTGGACTGGTAGATCAACTGCAGCCACTGGCTTGAGCTTGTGGTTCGAGTAAGAGCGCAGCAGCTTGTTAGAGCGCTTCAATTCACCTGCATGCATGAGCTGCTGGTAACTGTTCAGAGTCAAAGTATTGCATTTGGCACCAGTATCTATTCTAAATTGAACTTCCTGGGACAGAATGTTCACATGTACTGACCATTTATCAGCTGCTAATGAGTCAACGGGGTGTACAGTGTCAGTCAGGCTAATGTTCAGAATCTCTTCTTCTGCCTCGGGCACTTCCACGTCCAGTGTGTGAACAGCACGTTTGCGGCACACCGCCATCCAGTGGTTAGCTTTGTGGCGTAAGAACATGTGGAGCCTTTGGCTGGACACTTTCCATCATTCCACTTGTGTTCAGGGTGCTTGCCGCAGCTAGGACAGAAAGCTAGCGGCTTCTGCTGAGCAAACTTCCAACGTTCTGAGGGATAACGAGTTTTCCGACTTTGGCTGGTAGCTCTGGGCGGAGTGTTTTCCGATACGGTAGACACTTGCGAGCATAAGGATTCATCGCGGACTATTTTCATTTGTTTCTGAGACATTTCATATTGTTGTGCAATCTCTATGGCCTTTGCCAGCATCAGCTCCTCCCCTTTGTCTAGCAATCGTTCCTGCACTTTTTTCTCACAGACACCCGCGATAATGGCATCGATAAGCATGTCATCTGGTTCTGCATATTCACAGTCCATTAAAAGTATCCTTAAGTCTTTCACAAAATTGTCAAAACCCTCACTAGTACCTTGTTTCCTGTGCTTGAAGCGGTGACGAGCTATCCTCTTATTCTTCCTCGGTCTGACGTAGGTTTCAAACTTATCCAGCACTTTTTCAGGATCCTCCTTATCCCCAGCAGCCCAGGTCAGTGTTTTATAAATTTCTCTGCCTTGCTCCCCGATCCACATACCTAGCCAGCCAGCCTTCTGCTTCCCGCTTAGCTCAGATAGGGGTCCATCAAAAACGAAGGAAACGTGGCTTCTAAACCTATCGAATTCTTGATATAAATCAGCCGCATCCCAGTCAATCCTTGGGTGCTCAAACGGTGGGGTAGCCATGGTCCACTTCTGACACCATGTAAGATACTGAAAGTCAGTGAATACGACGGATGCACAGTTCACAACTTTATTGTGTGTAATCCCTTGTACAACTGAAGAACAAGCCAGATCAACCCCATATGTATTACCTTCTTAGACTGCTAGTGCCCCCCAGTGGCAGAACAATACATTACAGGCAGTAATCGTCATTTAAACTCCTATTTCTTGTTAAATCTATTTGTACAATCACACAGCGGCTCTTTCCCATTTTAGATCTGTTTTTGTTTTTTTGTGGCATTAGAGCTGTGTTACTTCCACCTTTGTCAAAGTCATGTGTTTGTTTTCTACGCCCTGTAGGCCAATTGGCCTGTCAGTTACCATCCTCTTACAATGCTGTCTGCATCTATATTGAGCACACTTGAAGTCACGTGTATTCCTGCTATTTTATGTTGTTACACCCTCTGCTGTTGAAACAATACAGTTACAGCTAGAAAACATGAAGAGATGACACAGCCTGATAATAATTGCGATTCATTTTTATTTATGTTGAATCGAATCGTTGTAAATTTGTCTTGTGATTTTTTTTTTTTTGGTCGCATAATATATCATTACATGCCAAATCAGTGGGGTGTGAAACCTGTTGGTGCAGTGGGATTTTCAAACCCACACTAATCCAAGATTTTGCAAATGTTACTTGTTCCTGGTGCCATTACTTGTTTGTCACCCACTTCAGTATAATAAGGCAACTTCACCTTCAAATATTAATGAGTTCAACTAGGGAACAAAACATATTAACTATTAACAAAACCTACAACTCAGACTGAACTCTTAATGAATGAAAGGGTAAACACGTCCTTTTCATATGGAACACCTGTTAAGAGAATGTTAATCATCTCTGATCATTAGATTGGATTAGACCTGATCATTAGATTGGATTAGATCTGATCATTAGATTGGATTTGATCTGATCATTAGATTGGATTTGATCTGATCATTAGATCGGATCTGATCTGTGGCTAAAATTATTTTGATAAACACAGAAACCCAGTGTCAGTGGATTAGTGTGTATTGACTGTGTCCCTGGTGCTGCTGTTGATGTGAAACATTTCTCTCAACTCTTTAGTGCAACAGAGAAAAGGCCAAATTCTCCTGAAGTCAGCTGTGTGTCCTTGAAGAGTGAGCGGTCAATGCCAGCCTTTATGGACTTTAAAGGTGGACCATCCTCTCAGGAAAGGTATTCATTTCTTTTCCTCTTGCTCATCATTATCTAATCTTCAGACACATCTTTAGAAACAGTTTCTCAGAATGGAATTTTTAACCTCAGTCTAAAGGGGATTGAAAATGATCCTACAATGAACCATAACTTATTGGTACTAACATTAGTGTGTTGCTCATTTAGTTTGTAGGACACTTTTTTTCTCGTTCTCACCCAGTTTCTATTTCAGTGGCTGGAAATGCTCTCTCCTACGCTGAAGGGATTGGATCAGAACAGCAGGGGGTTTCATTTGTCATCATGTAACGATTCACTCAATTCATGATTCCACTTGATTCACAATGTTGGTGTAGTGCTTGCAATGTGTGGGTGGAGCACAGAGGACGGCAGGACAACGCTTAGAGGCAGAGAAGGCTTATTTATTAGACAACTTTTCAGTCGAGATGCAGCGTAAGCCCACATACACACACACACACACTCTGCTTCCGGTCCCGGGTTGCGCTCCCTCTGCTCTCTCTCTGCCTCCTTAAATAGGGAGCGGTTACTGGGAAGACACACACAAAACACAGGTTAACTACCGTCAGGTGTAGCGATTCTGCCACTCACCTTCCCTGGCTCCGCCCTCCTGTCACAGACCGGTGCTTGACCACGCCCCCGCTGCCACATACTCCCACTGCCCGACTCAGGCCGGGCTCCTGTCCGGCCCGCAGCCGACTCCCCCCCCCCCCCCCTTGACGGGAGAGGAAGTCCGCCATGACCATCTGCGCCCCCGGCCTGTGGACCACCTTGAAGTTGAAGGGTTGGAGTGCCAGATACCAACGGGTGATCCGCGCGTTGGCATCCTTCATGCGGTGGAGCCACTGGAGGGGCGCGTGGTCCGAACAGAGGGTGAAAGGGTGCCCCAGCAGGTAGTAACGGAGGGTGAGGACCGCCCACTTGATCGCCAGGCACTCTTTCTCAATCGTGCTGTTGCGCCCCTCACGCACTGACAGCTTCCGACTGTTGTAAAGGACCGGGCGATTCTCCCCCTCCACCTGCTGGGACAAAATGGCCCCCAGCCCTCTGTCCAATGCATCCGTCTGTAACATAAAAAGGAGAGAGAAGTCAGGGGAGTGTAAAAGTGGCCCCCCACACAGTGCAGCCTTTACCTCAGAGAAAGCCCGCCGGCACTGCTCCATCCACTGGACCGGATCTGGCGCCCCCTTTTTAGTGAGGTCAGTCAGCGGGCTGGTGACGTCCGAATAATTAGGTATAAACCTACGATAGTAGCCAGCCAGCCCCAGGAACTGTCTCACCCCCTTTTTGGTCTTGGGCCTCGGGCAGGCCGCAATCGCTGCTGTCTTATTAATTTGGGGACGCACCTGCCCGTTGCCCAAGTGGAAGCCCAGATACCGTACTTCCACCCACCCAATCGCACACTTCTTTGGGTTGGCAGTGAGTCCCGCCTGCCTCAGCGACCTAAGGACGGCCCTCAGGTGTTGCAGGTGCCGCTGCAAGTCATTACTATAAATGATAATATCGTCTAAATAAGCGGCCGCATAGGTGGCGTGGGGCCGGAGGACCCTGTCCATCAGCCGCTGAAACGTAGCGGGCGCCCCAAACAGCCCAAACGGAAGTGTGACGAACTGGTGTAAGCCGAACGGTGTGGAAAAGGCCGTTTTCTCCGGGGATAATGGAGTCAAGGGGATCTGCCAATATCCCTTCGTCAAATCCAGTGTCGAGTAAAAGCAAGCCATGCCTAGTCGATCGAGCAGCTCATCAATACGAGGCATTGGGTACGCGTCGAATTTAGACACCGCGTTGACTTTTCTATAGTCCACACAGAACCGGACCGAGCCGTCGGCCTTGGGTACCAAGACCACCGGGCTGCTCCAGTCACTGTGGGACTCCTCGACGATGCCTAATTCGAGCATGGCCTAAAGTTCTTCCCAAACCACCTTTTTTTTTTGTTCGGGTAGCCTGTAAGGGCGGCTACACACTACCACCCCCGGGGGCGTCTCTATGTGGTGTTCTATGAGGTTAGTGCGACCGGGCAGGGGCGAGAACACATCCGAAAACTCGGCCTGCAACTGGGCGACCTCCGTGAGTTGGCTCGGGGAGAGGTGGTCTCCAGAGGGGACCGGAGAGGTACGTGCTGCCAATGTCCCTTTTTGAACCTCTGGCCCCAGCTCCGCCTTCTCCGGAACTACCGACACCAACGCCACGGGGACCTCCTCGTTCCAGAGTTTCAGCAGATTGAGGTGGTAGATCTGTAGTGCCCCCTCCCTGTCCATTCGCCTAACCTCATAGTCGACGCCCCCGACTCACCGTGTGACCTCAAAGGGTCCTTGCCACTTGGCGATTAATTTGGAGCTCGACGTGGGCAACAGGACGAGTACCTTATCTCCCGGAGTGAACTCTCTAAGGCGCGTGCCCTTGTTGTACAGGCGGACTTGCCGTTCCTGGGCCTGCCGCAAATTCTCCTGAGTTAGGTGGGTGAGCGTGTGGAGTTTTGCGCGCAGGTCCATAACGTACTGAATTTCATTTTTACTCTGTGAAGGTCCCTCCTCCCAATTTTCCCACAGTACATCCAAGATGCCGCGCGGCTTACGCCCGTATAATAATTAAAACGGGGAGAACTCCGTGGAGGCTTGGGGGACCTCTCGCACTGCAAATAAGGGTTCGAGACACTTATCCCAGTTATGTGCGTCCTCACTTACGAATTTTTTGATAATATTTTTGAGGGTGCGATTGAACCGTTCAACTAAACTGTCCGTCTGTGGGTGATAAATGCTGGTGCGGATCGGCTTAATACCCAATAGCCCATACAGTTCGCTCAGTGTTCGTGACATAAACAAGGTGCCTTGGTCAGTCAGAATCTCTTTCGGGATTCCAACCCGGGAGATGATGTGGAAGAGGGCCTCTGCAATACTGCGTGCTGAGATATTGCGAAGGGGCACCGCTTCCGGGTATCGCGTTGCATAGTCCACCAGGACCAATATAAAGCGGTACCCTCGTGTTGACCGATCTAATAGCCCGACGAGATCCATCCCAATTCTTTCGAACGGGGTCTCGATTAATGGTAGGGGGCGCAAGGGTGCTTTTGGAATGGCCGCTGGGTTTACTAACTGGCATTTGCGGCACGCCATACACCACTTACGGACGTCGCCGCGAATCCCCGGCCAATAGAATCGGGCCATTATCCGGGCTAGTGTTTTATCCTGCCCGAGGTGTCCAGCCATGGGATTAAAGTGAGCTGCCTGGAATACCAATTCCTGGCAGCTCTTTGGAATTAATAACAGTGTGACTCGCTCTTTCGTCTGAGTGTCCTGCGTCACTCGGTATAATCTATCCTTCAAAATGAAAAAATAGGGGAAGGACGGGGTGGCATTCGGCTGGAGCGTTTAACCATCGATTACTCTCACTTGGTCAAACGCGTGTCACAGAGTCTTGTCTCGTGATTGTTCCAGTGGGAAATCCGCGAGGGATTCCCCAATAGAAAGAGGAGGAGCCGGCGGCTCCTCACTCTGTCGCGGAGATGATGTAGACGGCTCTGCGACCGCAGCTCCAGCCAAAGCGACACTGGGACCCTCCCCTGTCAACCGGCAGGACCCACTCTTTACTAGGCGTGCCATTAAACCCTGAAATCCCGACCAATCAGTCCCCAAAATTAAAGAGTGGGTAAGGCGAGGATTAACCGCCGCCTTCACTATAGATTTTTCCCCTCTGAAATATATGTGGACCGACACCAATGGGTATCTGTGAACATCCCCGTGCACACACAATACCTTCACCCCCTGTGCTCCCCCCAATGCCTCTTCTTGCACCAGGCTTTGGCGGATCGAGGTCTGATTGCAACCCGAATCCACCAACGCCTGATATGTAGCCCCTTGTACACTTACCGGTATGCAATACGCTCCGGCCTGATCGAGGGCAGCTTCTGGTGCGTCGGGGATCCGCACCACCGCCCCCACCTCCATAGCTGCGCGCTGTTGCTGCAGGTGGCCCGGTTCCCCGCAGCGCCAGCAAACCGGCCCGGGCCTTCCCTCTGCAGCTGTGTTCTGGGGCTCACTCACCTGAGGGGGGGGAGAGACAGACACAGAAGGGAGAAATGGGAGGGCACCACGGGTGCGGCGGGCCGGCTGGGGTGGAGCCGGCCCCCGCCTCTGTGGTGGGGGAATGGGGCGAGGACGGGACACAGAAGGGAGGGGAATAAGAGAGAGAGAAGAGGGGAGAAGAGGCGGCGGTGTTGGCTGTCCTGCCGCCGGAACAGCCGCCAAATGATCTTCCGCCAGTCCTACGGCCTGATCCAGCGACGCCGGGCGTTGGCACTGGACCCACTCCGCGGTTCCGGCTGGTAAGCGGGCGATGAATTGCTCCAGCACCACCTGATCGATGATTGATTCCCTCGGCGTCACGATCGTCTGCCCTCAGCCACTGCCAGCAGGCGTCCCGGAGCTGCTGGCCGAACGCGAATGGCCGGCCGACTTCCTCCATCCGCAGCGCGTGGAAGCGCTGGCGCTGTTCTTCAGCCGTGCACCCCACGCGCTGGAGGACGGCCCGGCGAAGGTCGGCGTAGGCCAGCCGGCGGTCGGCGGGGAGCTGTAGTGCGGCCAGCTGCGCCTCTCCTGTGAGGAGGGGGAGGAGGCGCGCCGCGCGCTGCTCCATCGGCCACCCCGAGGCTTCGGCGACTTGCTCGAACAAGGTGATAAATGCCTCGGGGTCATCCTGCGGGCCCATCTTGGTCATGGTGAGGGGAGACGGGCCCGCGGCCGGGGCGCTGGTGGACTCCGCCGACGCGAGGAGATGCCGGAATGCCTCTCGATCTTCCTGCTGGGCCAGCACCAGGGCTTCAAAGCGTCGCTCCTGCTCCTTTCGGAGCATGACGAATGCCTGGTGCTGGCTCTGCTGAGCCGTGGCAAGGGCGTGGACCAAGTCCGTGAACAGGGAGGATTCCATGGGGCTGCAAAGCTGGTGCTCCACCTTTTCCCGGGTTTCAGCACCACTGTAGCGCTTGCAAGGTGTGGGTGGAGCACAGAGGACGGCAGGACAACGCTTAGAGGCAGAGAAGGCTTATTTATTAGACAACTTTTCAGTCGAGATGCAGCGTAAGCCCACATACACACACACACACACACACTCTGCTTCCGGTCCCGGGTTGCGCTCCCTCTGCTCTCTCTCTGCCTCCTTAAATAGGGAGCGGTTACTGGGAAGACACACACAAAACACAGGTTAACTACCGTCAGGTGTAGCGATTCTGCCACTCACCTTCCCTGGCTCCGCCCTCCTGTCACAGACCGGTGCTTGACCACGCCCCCGCTGCCACAGTTGGGTTCTCAATTAATTTTTACCCATGATATTTTTGATAAATAAATAAATGAAGATGAATTTATTTCCAAAAATGCAACATTTATTTTCCTCTTATATCAACTTAAATATACATTTTCTTAAATAAACCCTTTTATTTCATTTTCTTCAAGTGAACTTAATGTCCCTAAGCCCTACTCTTTCCTTGTACAAAGCAACAGTCATTATGTTGATTGACCATGTGTTTTTAAACCATAGCTAATCCAAAAGGCCACAAATTGATGGAAAATCAATAAGATCAGCCAATTTTCATGGAATCTGCCGAGACTGATCTGGAAGATCCCGAAGGGGTGCGTGATGTCACACATGTAACAAAGATCCGGATATCAATTTCGTTCCCATGCGCAGCAGTGGTTAGACCAGTGTCCCTATGGAATCACGTTTTGGAGAGAATTCTTATAGTGATTGGGATTCTTATATGTCAGATGAAGGGGCAGGAAATTATCAAGGATATTCCAGAGTAAATGGTTATCTTTTCGAGCCCCCAAGACAAGAAACAGATGCCAGTTCACGACAGTCCCACTCAGCTCCAATAGCGCACCACCAGCCAGAGAGAATTGGAAACACAGATTGGTTTGTGGATTTTTATTCTAAGCTGGCCGCTGCAAAATATAGGGAAAATACTTACATGTACCTCAGTAAATGCAGAAATATAATCTTTAAAACGTACACTTCTTCAGGGTAATTAATGAAAGAAAATATGAAGTGGGCGATAATGGGGGAATCGATGAACTGTCCAAATGTCAGATCAAATGTCATTTATTAAATAAATGGGATTCTATTTTGCTCCAGTAATTCCCATGTGGTCGTTCTGGTGCTGCTGAACACTTGATGAATCAGATTTATTATTAGTAGGCGACACAAAATCTGCCCACTTCGTTTGCACAAACCACATCCACTGTTGCTTTAGATTGGTGTCATCTCTCAGAAATTCATGAACTGAATGTCCTGTTGTATATTTGTTTTGTTTTATGTTTTGTTTTACGTCTTTATTCACTAGATAAAAAATACATATCAAGTGTAACAATATAAACAATATAAATGACAGAAATGCCTAAATGTAAAACCTAATCTAAAAACCTACATCAACTTAAAAATTAATCTATTAAAAAAATATTCCTAAAATGCTCTGTGCTTATTCTAGGCATAACGCTGGCTCTGTTCCTTAGGCGCGCAGAAGATTCCTTTACCTTAGGCAGCAAGCTGAATAGTGGATGATCTATGACATTAAACTTATTGAACAGTCGGAGGTCATATTTTTCAAGGAGACTTAAAATATCGAAATGAGTTGAAGTATAGTGTCGTTTAAAACATCTAGTTAAAATTTGTTGTATAATAGTAAGATCAGACTGACTAAAAAGCAATCACTGGTAGACCGTAAAGTAATTTAGAAAGAACAATGGAATTAAAAAGGTGATCTATTTCCAACTGTGAGTATCCTTCCTTACGAAGGCTTCTAATCATAAATAGACACTTATTGGCTTCATAGAGCTTAGTCCTAACGTGCAAACTAAATTTTCAGTTAACCTGCAAAGTTACCCCTAATATAGTTCTACTATCGCGTTGCTTTGTTATATATTACAAGACACGTTATTGTCACCCCTCTTACGCATAATCAGCTCTTTACATTTCTGTGTATTACAGTTCATGCCATTTTCTATTGTCCAGTCCATGACTTGCTTAAGCACATCCGAAGATTGATCGGGCAAATCTCTATAAAAGATAACTAGAATGGTAGAGTCATCCGCATACTTAGTTAGTGAAAAATGCTGTCCAACTAACTCAAGATCATTCAAAAACAAATTAAACAAATAAGGGCCACTAACACTGCCCTGCGCTGTTCCTCTGTTCACTAATTTCCAATCACACATGATTTCATTGCACACTACCCTTTGTTTTCTATCTTCTAAAAAACTTAAATACCAGTTAACCATGAACAGATTAAGAGGGCTGCCCCGTAACTTATCTGCGAGTACGCTATGCTTGACACTATCAAGTGCTTTAGAGAAATCCATAGTAAAGAGTCTTACTGCCTGTGTTTCTTTCTTATCTAGAGCAGCAAGATGCTGCATTTTCAAAAGAGCATTGGTGCAGCTGCCGCCTGAGTGATAATCAAACTGACTGTTAGATAAGTAGCTTTCTAGAACGTTCTCCATTAAAAATGTCATATACAGTTCTTTCAAAGGACCTGGCTATCACTGGGGTTATATTAATGCCTCTATAGTCTGCATACTCAACTGGAATATTAACTTTAGCGAGGGGGTTGATGTTGGCTTCTTTTCATCACCTCGGCCAAGACTGCAGGGCTAGAGACCTATTCCACAGGGCCTCTTCCATTGGAGTGAAAATTGCCACATGCTCTTTCCATACCCAAAAGGGTATTCCGTCGGGTCCAGTGGCCGTACGTTTGATCCTCGATAGAGCTTGGAACACCTGCACAGAAGAAAGCCAAGAGGGAGACGAGTTAGCATCTAAATTAACTGGTAGGGGTCTGGTTTAGGCAGAATCAAAACAAAGTTCACCAAAATAGTTGTTAAGTCCCTCAATAAAATGCTGATCAAAGTTTGAGCAGCTCTTATCTCTTCTGTGCGACAGTTGATCCACTTTTTGCCACCATGCTCGCAATCCAAGCTTCCCTGTTGCCATAGCGCGTCGATTATCCGCAATAATCCTCCCTATCTTTGTCAGATCTTTCACATTATTTTCACTATTACACCTCGTCTTCCTTTTCAATAGCGCCTTAACAAGAGGGCTCATCCACAGGGGGTCTCTTGACGACATAGTCACAGTCTTGCTCGGAAAACATTCTTCCATTAGATGCTCGATGGTTAAATGTAGAAAGTCCATTGCGACTTCCAAACTAGTGCAGTTAATAGCCTCAGACCAGTTTAGTTCCAGAAGCTTTTTATGGAATTCTACTCTTCTGTGTTCCCTATAGTCACACAGTATACGCTTTAGTCTCAGGCGCTTTAATTTCACGCCTGCCGGTAGAATAATGCCCTTATGATCTGTCTTTATTTGGGCAACAATCGGGTAACACCTGGAGAAAAGCACTTCATTATTCATGAGGCAATTATGCAGAACTGATTCACGGTGAGTAGGAAAGTCAACAAGAGCTTTCAGTCCAGTTAAAGTTGATAAATGTTCTGGATCAAGACGATTTAAATCACCTCCACACACCACAAGTCCATCAGGATACTGCTCCAAAAACTCATCAACGATCTCAGTCACTTATTCAATCAATTCCTGCTCCGGATATCTTGGTTTGGGAGGGTGATGAATTGCACATATTAGCATTTGATGGCCTGATGGTAGTTCTGTTTCTAAGCTAATAGTCTCAAAATACTCAGATCTGAATACTCGCTTCACATTCATATTGTTTCTAGCAAATATAGCAACTCCGTCTTTCTCCTGTTTATCATCATCAAACCAGTTTCACGCCTCTGAGTCAGAGGAGTCCGTGTGCCTATAGTACTCGCGGCTCCATCTTTTGAACCCCGAACGGTCCATCATCAGTTTCATCAACTGTCCTTTATCCATTCCTGTTTCTTTCTCGACTCTTTTCCAACCGTCTACCAGCCTTTGCCTGCCAGGTCTGGCCTCCGTCTCAATGAATAGGGTTTATTTTTGAGATGCCCAGTTTTCCATTCGGACACAGTGCGCAAGCCATTCTAGGTGCCGTTGTTCCTGAAAGTCCCTCAGGGATCCCCTTCCTGTTAGCTCCAAGATATTTTTGTTTGAATAGACAAAGGCGTAATCCCAATTTCCCGCTGCTCTCTCTGCTTCAGTTAATCCTGGCTCAGGGGTGTTGCGATGTCTGAAGCCACCACAAACTATTTTTCGCAGGATGAAACAGATTCAATAATCCATCCCGGATAGTTTAAGGGACTTGGAAGAAATATTGGTGGAGAGTTCAGGGAAAAAATAATAGAAAAGCACAGAGCTAAAATACACATGGCCGCCATTATTGGCCCCTGAGTGGCCGACTCAGCTGAGGAGACTCTGACAGTCAGTGTGTTCTCCCCAGCCCCCTGCCCTTCCCATATGGATTTGAACATCCAAACACAACTCAGCGCTTTCCCATCGTTATTTTTGTAGGATTCCAACAACAATATCCAATTTCAGCGAGTAAACAAGCACAGAGTCAGATGAACGGAAATGACCCAGATAACCGGGGTTCAACGCGTGACGTCATGCAAGATTAGCCCTGGGGCAAGGCTGCCTTTTTCTGGGATCCGGAAGCTGCAATTTATCGATAGTTTTGTGCTTGATAATAAAATAACAAATAATTAATATTATTTTCCCCCTGCTTTATTAATTAATTTTGGTCATTATTAATGATGTATATTCATTTTTAAGCATTGCAATAAGGCATTACATTCACTTTAATAACCAACAATAATTATTTGCCCACATTTGTCAAGGTTGAAGTAAAATACAGGGTGTTTCAAAAAATTTGATATTATTTGAGATGTAAATATCCCAGAAACTACATAGTCAAGGCAAATGAAACTGAAGAGGCTTAATGTTGAGCAATATAAGATTTATTCCTCAAAATTTGAATGAAAAATTCAAAAGGTAAATGGATTCCATGAACAATTTCACAAATTTTCAATATGTCCACCTAACCCAGCCTTCGTCTTGGAACTTTTTGTGCCATGTCCAAATCTGCATTGGACATGGAGTTGGTGTAATTTTAGAGAATTCTCTCATAAATGCACACTGCACATTCTTTTTTTAAAGATATTTTTTGGGCTTTTTCACCTTTATTGGATAGGACAGTGTAGAGACAGGACAGGAAATGATTGGGAGAGAGAGACGGGGAGGGATCAGGGAATGACCTCGGGTCGGACTCGAACCCAGGTCCCCGGATTTATGGTATGGCGCCTTAGCCACCTGAGTTACGACGCTCCCAACACACTGCACATTCTTGTTCGGCTGTGTTCGAGCATACTCTAACACACAAAACACCTTTTCTTTTCCAGTGAATGGCATTTCTATACCTAAAAAGGTAAAAACAAAAAACATTAAATATAAAATTTTGCCCTGTTTCCACACATGCTGTTAAAATTTGAGGTCAACTGAACGAGAATTGGTCAGTGCCCCCCACCCCAGAAACGCTCTCGGGAGGGAACGAAGCAGGAGGCGCAGGCAGGATGGTGGCTCCGGTTGTCTGGCGGTGGGCGGCACGGTGGTGTAGTGGTTAGCGCTGTCATCTCACAGCAAGAAGGTTCTGGGTTCGAGCCCAGTGGCCAACGAGAGCCTTTCTGTGTGGAGTTTGCATGTTCTCCCCGTGTCTTTGTGGGTTTCCTCCGGGTGCTCCGGTTTCCCCCACAGTCCAAAGACATGCAGGTTAGGTTAACTGGTGACTCTAAATTGAGCGTAGGTGTGAATGTGAGTGTGAATGGTTGTGTGTCTCTGTGTGTCAGCCCTGCGATGATCTGGCGACTTGTCCAGGGTGAACCCCGCCTCTCACCCATAGTCAGCTGAGATAGGCTCCAGCCCGCCCGCGACCCTGCACAGGATAAGCGGCTACAGATAATGAATGGATGGATGAACAACAATTGGCAAAGTTATTAGATTGTGAAATGATGTCAAATGTTTTGAAACACCCTGTATAATAGCCTGTTAACTGAAAGATTCCTTTTATTAAAAATGAAAAAAAGTTAAAGGAGAACTGAAGGCAAATTTTTTTATGATCAAAATTTTATTGATCTCATTTTATTAAATATAGGAATGCATTTTGATCACTATTTTGTCACTGCTATAGCAAGTTATGAGTGTTATGAGTGTTGAAATATGCTCTGTAATATATCAGTCCATATGTCAAAGCAATGGCCGTAAACGAGATTCATTGAGACCTGTGTGAGACATCGTAGGACGGAAGTAAAACGTACAGCGGAAATCAAAGTGACCAACATCTGCCAACGTTCCCTGTGTCTGAAATCGCTCACTCGTTCACTACTCCCTATATAGGGAATTACTACAAGTATATAGAGGACTGTATAGTGAGCTCATTGGTAAAATGAAAAAAAAAACCTCTTTCGGACACTAGTCCGTCACGCTGATATTTACGTCATTACTGTTGCACAATTAAAACGTGCCAGATCAGTCGGCCGGTGGGTTTCAAAATAATAAATACATGCGTGTGTTTTTGTGATAAATCCATATAATACTGAGCGCATTTCCCACATTAATAAATACAAAGTACCTGCAGCTTTCAGTTCTTTTCAATCAAGGCTGAATACTTTCTTCTTTGCCGCTGCCTTTTATTCAATCAAACTTGAGACTTTTAATTTGATTTCTTTCAGTTCGACTGCAATGCATGATGGGATATCTTGCTTTGATTAGTGACCATCGTTGTACACTACTTTTTGTGATGCATTGTGGGATACCTTGGTTGCACTATATAGGGTGTAAATAATCCTCACTAAGGTTTCGGACAGCACTACAACATGGCGCTCTCACTATATAGTGCCTTATATAGTGAGTAGGGAGCGATTTCGGACATAGACGAGCGTGCCCTCTTTCGAATGCTATTGTAATCAAGCCGGAACTTGTGTTTGTTTTGATAGCAATCAGGAAAGTTTGAAAAAAGTAGGCAGTAATCGTCATTTAAACTCGTTTTTGTGTAATATTTCGTTTGGAAAACAGTTTTCAAAATGGTGGCACTGACACCTGGCTGACACTTCTTCATGTTTCGAAGTCTCGCACAAGTCTCGTGAAGATCACGCGGATAAGCAACGCCTGCTCTTGACACAAAAGGGATTAAAACTAAAGAAATGGTTAAAAATCTTGGTGTTTTCATTGACAGTGAGCTAAACTTTGACAGTCACATGAAAGCAATCACTAAAACGGCATTTTATCACCTAAAAAACATTTCCAAACTAAGAGGACTTATGTCAAAACATGATTTGGAAAAACTAATACATGCCTTCATCTCTAGTAGGGTTGATTACTGCAATGGCCTTTTCACAGGCCTGCCAAAAAAGACCATTAAACGACTTCAGCTGGTTCAAAATGCAGCGGCGAGGGTTCTCACACGAACAAAAAGAACAGAGCACATTACTCCAATTCTAAGGTCCCTTCACTGGCTTCCAGTAAGCTACAGAATTGACTTTAAAGCATTGCTGCTGGTGTACAAATCTCTAAATGGTACAGGGCCCAATTACCTCTCTGATATGTTGCAGCGGCCTAACCCAATCAGATCTACCAGATCGCAACAGAAAAATTTACTATTAAAACCAGTTGTTAAAACAAAGTGTGGTGAAGCAGCTTTTAGCTACTATGCAGTACAGCTATGGAACCAACTGCCAGAGGACATCAAAAATGCTCCTGCTGTTGGCAGCTTCAAATCTAGGTTAAAGACCAAGCTGTTTTCAGATGCTTTCTGTTAAATAATTAATATTTTACATTTTTTTATAATCTTTTTCTCTGCATGTTTTAAATTTATTTTAACTTTATTCTATTTTATTCTGCTAGGTTTTTTTTTTCCTCTTTCTCTTTCTCCTTTTTCTTTTTGGCATTTAATATTTTATTTCTACTATTGTTTAATTCTTATTTTCTTTTAATTCTTTTAATTAATTATTTTAGAATAAAGATAAAATTATTTTATGTAATTTTATTTCTCTATTGTTTACTGTTTTGTTTTTACTTCTGTAAAGCACATTGAACTGCCATTGTGTATGAAATGTGCTATATAAATAAACTTGCCTTGCCTTGCCTTGCCTTGCCGTGGACCAAACGAACTAAATTCAACATGGCTAAAAAACGAATAGGTCAATAAGTATAATATTTAATTGCAATTAGTTGCCAATACGAGTCATGATATAAGGTTACTAAAACCCAAAACGTAATTGAATAACATGTGAATTAAGAAATAAAGCAAGTTTAAAAATGACTTCAATTCCCCTTTAAAAATAAAGATGCCTTTTCTTCATAAACTTTTATTAACTACTACCTCCATTTTCTTCTCTTTTCTTTATCTTTCAGCAGTCTATAAAAAGAGAGCTCCTATTTCTTGTTAAATCTATTTGTACAATCACGTAGCGGCTCTTTCCCATTTTAGATCTGTTTTTGTGTTTTTGTGGCATTAGAGCTGTGTTACTTCCACCTTTGTCAAAGCCATGTGTTTGTTTTCTACGCCCTGTAGGCCAATTGGCCTGTCAGTTACCATCCTCTTACAATGCTGTCTGCATCTATATTGAGCACACTTGAAGTCACGTGTATTCCTGCTATTTTATGTTATTACACCCTCTGCTGTTGAAACAATACAGTTACAGCTAGAAAACATGAAGAGATGACACAGCCTGATAATAATTGCGATTCATTTTTATTTTTGTTGAATCGAATCGTTGTAAATTTGTCTTGTGATTTTTTTTTTTTTTGGTCACACAATATATCGTTTCATGCCAAATCAGTGGGGTGTGAAACCTGTTGGTGCAGTGGGATTTTCAAACCCACACTAATCCAAGATTTTGCAAATGTCACTTGTTCCTGGTGCCATTACTTGTTTGTCACCCACTTCAGTATAATAAGGCAACTTCACCTTCAAATATTAATGAGTTCAACTAGCGAACAAAACATATTAACTATTAACAAAACCTACAACTCAGACTGAACTCTTAATGAATGAAAGCATAAACATGTCCTTTTCATATGGAACACCTGTTAAGAGAATGTTAATCATCTCTGATCATTAGATTAGATTAGACCTGATCATTAGATTGGATTAGATCTGATCATTAGATTGGATTAGACCTGATCATTAGATTGGATGCGATCTGTGGCTAAAATTATGTTGATAAACACAGAAACCCAGCATCAGTGGATTAGTGTGTATTGACTGTGTCCCTGGTGCTGCTGTTGATGTGACACATTTGTCTCAACTCTTTAGTGCAACAGAGAAAAGGCCAAATTCTCCTGAAGTCAGCTGTGTGTCCTTGAAGAGTGAGCGGTCAATGCCGGCCTTTATGGACTTTAAAGGTGGACCATCCTCTCAGGAAAGGTATTCATTTCTTTTCCTCTTGCTCATCATGATCTAATCTTCAGACACATCTTTAGAAACAGTTTCTCAGAATGGAATTTTTAACCTCAGTCTAAAGTGGTTTGAAAATGATCCTACGACGAACCATAACTTATTGGTACTAACATTAGTGTGTTGCTCATTTAGTTGGTAGGAAACTTTTTTTCTCGTTCTCACCCAGTTTCTATTTAAGTAGCTGGAAATGCTCTCTCCTACGCTGAAGGGATTGGATCAGAACAGCAGGGGGTTTCATTTGTCATCATGCAACAATTTACTCAATTCAGGATTCCATTTGATTCTCAATGTCGGGTTCACAATTCATTTTTACCCATGACATTTTTGAAAACAATTCAATGGAGAAAATTTCATTCCAAAATAAAATGCAACTTTTCTTTTGCTATTCTTTATCAAGTTAAACTTTCCTTTTCTTAAATTATTTCATTTTTTTATAACCAACAATAATTATTTGCCCACATTTGTCAAGGTCAGACTAAAATGAAATAGCCTATTAACTAAAATATTCCTTTCATTAAAAATGAAAAAAGTTAAAAATAAAGAGGCCTTTTCTTCATAAACTTTTATGAACTACTACCTCCATTTTCTTCCCTTTTCTTTATCTTTCAGCAGTCTGTAAAAAGAGAGATCTGATTTCTTGTTAAATTTATTTGTACAATCACACAGCAGATCTTTCCCATTTAAGATCTTTTTTTGTGTTTTAGTGGCATTAGAGCTGTGTTACTTCCACCTACAGTGAAGTCACGCATATTTCGGCTATTTGTTATTGTGCCCTCTGCTGTCTCCAGAATGCAGTTACAGCTGGGAAAAACTCAGAGATTACGCAGCCTGATAATAATTGTTGTTCATTTTTTTTAAACAGATGAGATGAAATTTGTATAGCGGTTTAGCATTGCATGATATATCATTACATGCCTCATCATTGGGGTGTGAAATCTGTTGGTGCAGTGGGATTTTCAAACCGACACTAATCCAAGATTTTGCAAATGTTTATTGTTCCTGGTGCCATTTCTTATTTGTCACCCACTTCAATATAATAAGGTACTTCACCTTCAAATATTAACAAATTCAACTAGCGAACAAAACATATTAACTATTAACAAAACGTACAACTCAGATTGGATTATTAATGAATAAAAGTGAAAGAGAGTGTACCCATAGGATCGGTGAGAGCTGGCTTGATTCCTGTGGGTGTGTCTTTGAGAACACAAAGGTCTATACAGTTTAAGTCATTTGAATATCTGTTTGTTGGACTGATATGGTGTGTGTGTGTGTGTGTGTGTGTGTGTGTGTGTGTTTGTTTGTTTGTTTGTTTGTTTGTTTTATTGCTCAATTATACACACAATGAATCTAAAACCCAGTGTGCAGGCGTTCTCCATGTTGTCAAACAAAGGAAAAAAGGGATTGAATGCGGGTGCTGGTGCTGTTAATAAAGTCTGGGAGGGCGTGCGTTTGTGATTGAGATGAGATCCGGGAACTGATTAGGTGATTAGGCCGTCCCACGAGTGAACATGAAGGAAGAAACGAATGGAACTATGTGGGGGGTGTGGCGCTCATGTTGTGAAGAGGAACATGGAAAAGTTTAAATTTCCAAACACAGAGTTAACATATCCTTTTCACACAGAACTCCTGCGGGATGAGGTGGTGGGGGGCATCCTCAATTCTAGTGGCATTGTTGATGCAGTATAAATACCCCCAGTAGAAGGGAGAGATGGGTAAGGGAGGTTTATTTATATATTACGATACATACACCAGGCAATTCAAAGTGCTTTACAAATAAAATTAAGAATTAACAGACAATATAATCAAATAAGATTTTAACATTTAAAAATAATACCATACAATCAACTAATACTCATTAAAATGTAATACATTTAATTAAGATTAATAAAAAAATAAACAGAAAAGAAAAGAAACAATCAAGTGCTGAGAAAGTGCAACCCCGATTCCAAAAAAGTTGGGACAAAGTACAAATTGTAAATAAAAATGGAATGCAATGATGTGGAAGTTTCAAAATTCCATATTTTATTCAGAATAGAACATAGATGACATATCAAATGTTTAAACTGAGAAAATGTATCATTTAAAGAGAAAAATGAGGTGATTTTAAATTTCATGACAACAACACATCTAAAAAAAGTTGGGACAAGGCCATGTTTCCCACTGTGAGACATCCCCTTTTCTCTTTACAACAGTCTGTAAACGTCTGGGGACTGAGGAGACAAGTTGCTCAAGTTTAGGGATAGGAATGTAAACCCATTCTTGTCTAATGTAGGATTCTAGTTGCTCAACTGTCTTAGGTCTTTTTTGTCGTATCTTCCATTTTATGATGCACCAAATGTTTTCTATGGGTGAAAGATCTGGACTGCAGGCTGGCCAGTTCAGTACCCGGACCCTTCTTCTACGCAGCCATGATGCTGTAATTGATGCAGTATGTGGTTTGGCATTGTCATGTTGGAAAATGCAAGGTCTTCCCTGAAAGAGACGTCGTCTGGATGGGAGCATATGTTGTTTTAGAACCTGGATATACCTTTCAGCATTGATGGTGTCTTTCCAGATGTGTAAGCTGCCCATGCCACACGCACTAATGCAACCCCATTCCATCAGAGATGCAGGCTTCTGAACTGAGCGCCGATAACAACTTGGGTCGTCCTTCTCCTCTTTAGTCCGAATGACACGGCGTCCCTGATTTCCATAAAGAACTTCAAATTTTGATTCGTCTGACCACAGAACAGTTTTCCACTTTGCCACAGTCCATTTTAAATGAGCCTTGGCCCAGAGAAGACATCTGCGCTTCTGGATCATGTTTAGATACGGCTTCTTCTTTGAACTATAGAGTTTTAGCTGGCAACGGCGGATGGCATGGTGAATTGTGTTCACAGATAATGTTCTCTGGAAATATTCCTGAGCCCATTTTGTGATTTCCAATACAGAAGCATGCCTGTATGTGATGCAGTGCTGTCTAAGGGCCCGAAGATCACGTGCACCCAGTATGGGCAGCAGCTCTCAGAAGTAAAGATGGGAAGAGGATCACCAATCCCCCTAATTCTGCGCCAACAAATAGTGGAGCAATATCAGAAAGGAGTTCGACAGTGTAAAATTGCAAAGAGTTTGAACATATCATCATCTACAGTGCATAATATCATCAAAAGATTCAGAGAATCTGGAAGAATCTCTGTGCGTAAGGGTCAAGGCCGGAAAACCACTCCAAGATGCTCTTTTTATACCCAGTCATGTTAATGACCTATTGCCAATTGACCTAATGAGTTGCAATTTGGTCCTCCAGCTGTTCCTTTTTTGTACCTTAACTTTTCCAGCCTCTTATTGCCCCTGTCCCAACTTTTTTGAGATGTGTTGCTGTCATGAAATTTCAAATGAGCCAATATTTGGCATGAAATTTCAAAATCTCACTTTCTACATTTGATATGTTGTCTATGTTCTATTGTGAATACAATATCAGTTTTTGAGATTTGTAAATTATTGCATTCCGTTTTTATTTACAATTTGTACTTTGTCCCAACTTTTTTGGAATCGGGGTTGTACTACCAGCTGTTCTACACCGTAGGAGGTTTATCTTCTTTAAGCATATCAGCGATTTATTCAGGACCCAGACCATTTAGTGGTTTATAGACAAGAAGTAACATATTGAAATCGATTCTGTAACTTACTGGAAGCCAGAGTAAAGATGCAGAACTGGAGCAATGTGCTCTGTTCTCCTGGTTTTGGTTAGAACTCAAGCAGCAGCATTTTAAATGTGTTACAGCTGTTTAATGGACTTTTTAGGGAGTCTGGTTAGAGGTTATCACAAAAGTTGACCCTGCTGGTCAGCGTGGATTAGTTTTTTTGAGGTCATGTACAGATAGTAAACCACTAAGTTTGGCAGTGTTTTTAAGATGATAAAACGCTGTTTTGGTAACTGCTGTAATATGGATAATAAAGGTCAGATCTGAGTCTGTTAGAACACCAAGATTTCAGACTTGAACTTTCAGATACTCTGATGATGTTCTCTCCTTTGCTGTATGTCAGCTTGATAAGTTGCAGTTTTCTTACGAGACAGTGACGTAGCTGATCAGGATGCTCTCTATATCCACCCTGGAGAAAAACGTGAGGAAGGTGAGGGTGAGTTTTGCCAGCCTTTCTGCCGAGGTTGGTCGTGTTGAGAATATGTATGAGGTTCTCAGCAATGTGCACGCAGAGGAACTTGGAGGTCTTTACTGTGTCCATGGTGATGCTGTTGATGTGGGATGGAGAATGATCACCATAAATCCTCCTGAAGTCAACATTCATTTGCTAACCAAGTTTTGGTATATCATATTTCTCTCTCTCTCTACTCCTCTACATGACACTTTAGTGGAAATGAGAAAAGACCAAAACCTGTAACCAGTGGTGGGTCCTTTAAGAGCAACCAGTCAATGCCAGTATCTTTCAGCTTTAAAGACAGAACAGCTTCTCAGGACAGGAATTCACTTCTGTTCTTGTTGCTCATCATAAATCCTATCTTCAGATACAGCTTCAGACAAACTTTGATCAGAGGAAGAATCAGTGAGGAAAGTTACAGCCAGTTAATCATAAAGTAAAAAAAAAAAAAGCTTTGTTCAAAGAAACAAGACAAATACAGACAGAAAATGTACAGATAACATAAAATGTATATAACAACCATAATCCTCTTAAACAATGAACAGTAATCATTGAAATGTCGAATCAGTCAAACGTCTTGTGTTGAGGAGGGGAATCCCACATGGGATGATCAGTCTTATATTGGAGCCATTAGCATCTCGATCTTTTCTAACCTGATTTGGAGAACACACTTTGGATTCTTCTTTTAACCATGTAAAAGACTCAGAACACATCTTGAATCATGAGAATTTATAAGAGAAAATAACTAAAGCTATTTTAAACTATTTTCTTGTTTAATACTGCTGTTTATTAGTCTAAGTTAAAGTGCTAATCATGAAATAATTTTGACTCCAGAGATCACTGTGAGATGGAGGCTGCTGTGAAAACTCCCAAATTAGAAAAGAAGATGACCGACGTTCTCCACAACATCTTCAACGTAAGATTTAATAAAATTTTTGTTCATGCTTCCCCTGATGTCAACCATTGCAACTTTTCATCAAACATTTGGGATATTTATCTGAGATGATAAGTATCCAAGAAAATAAAAAGTCACTCTGTCTGTGGTGTCGAGTCTCAAATTGGCAGAACACACAAATCCAAAAATGCAGTTTGTTTATCTGTAACGTCCCTAAAATGGAAGAGAAACCAGATCACCAGATTAACCCGAATGTGTTTAAACATTACCTCAATTGGGGAGCGGCCCAACTGAAGATAATAATGATTTCTGAGATAAGTAGGACATGGGTGGGTTTCCTGAAAGCCTCTTAAGGCTAAGAGTGTCTTTAATCACCCCTTAAGATCCATCGTCAAGCTAACATGGTTTTCCCGAATAACACGGTAGCCAAAGTAGTTCTTTAGTTTGCTCTGAATTTAAGAGGGACCTGTACCACTCTTTCAAAACAAAGAACGTCTCACTCACAGCCGAATACACAAACTGCACATGCACCTCCGAGGGACTCTCACACTCAGTGGGCGGAGACTGGTGTTGAATCAGCTGCCAGTATTCACTTATTTTTCTTGTACATTGCAAGTACATCAAATTAGTTATTAAATAAACATATGCAAAACATGATGATTATTTTTCAGTGTTAGGAAATTACAAATGGATATCGTAATGTCACATTGATATCGCCACATTTCTGCACCACTGTGTGTGTGTGTGTGTGTGCGCGCGAGAGAGAGAGACTGTGTTAGGTTTTGATTTGTGTGTATCGAAGGAGATTGTGATATATATATATATATATATATATATATATATATATATATATATATATATAAAGGTAAGTTCAACCTCCTTCGGTCCACACACATCAAAATCTAACACTCTCTCTCTCTCTGCGTGTGCACATATAAGGAAGAACATTGCCAGCTTGATATTGTGGGTAACAGTTGAAATAATCCTGATTGCATGTTTGGGTAACAGTGAAATAAGCGGGCACGGGGAAAACATTTACTTATTTACTGAGATTATTTGCTCATTCTTTCATGTGAACGTTTATTCATTTAAATAAGAAACACACTTGGAAAAAAAAAATATCGCCCAAAAATGAAAAATAGTTTCAACTGATTACCACA
This sequence comes from Neoarius graeffei, assembly GCF_027579695.1. Lineage (NCBI taxonomy): Eukaryota > Metazoa > Chordata > Actinopteri > Siluriformes > Ariidae > Neoarius > Neoarius graeffei. Next base: position 103,658,162 of record NC_083574.1, on the reverse strand, counting down.
TTATATATGTAATGCTTAATGACTCAATATATTAACATATTTTCAACACTTTTATATTCCATTGTTTTTTGGTAAAAACAAACACCGTGTGACCTCATCGACCGGATTTAGCAACTACTAATGCCTTCAGTAACTACAGTACAAATACCTTTAGCAGCTACTAATGCCTTCAGCAACTACAGTACGAATACCTTTAGCAGCTACTAATGCCTTCAGCAACTACAGTACGAATACCTTTAGCAGCTACTAATGCCTTCAGCAACTACAGTACGAATGCCTTTAGCAGCTACTAATGCCTTCAGCAACTACAGTACGAATACCTTTAGCAGCTACTAATGCCTTCAGCAACTACAGTACGAATACCTTTAGCAGCTACTAATGCCGATATCGAGCATACGCACTGCAAAGAAGCTCTTCATAATGTTGCTCTTTAGTCTCCTTCTGACGAGTGATTTCGGGAAAACCACGTGCAGAGACAATGTTCGTTGCTTAAGAGCATCTCTTAACTCGCTCTTTAGCTCTAAAGGGTAATGTTATCAGGAAACCTTCCCCATATCGGCAGCAACTAGGGCCTAAAACTATAGTCATTAAATAGGGAGCCCAGGAGCATAGTAGTGTCAGTTTTGGACTGAGGAAGCTCCAAGAGCATTGACTTCCTTTGGTTCAGTGAATTTTAATATAGGACGCCATTTTTGGTCAGGAAATATTGGGTAGAAAGAAACTGGTCTGTTCTGGGCGTTACTGCTCATTAGGTCCTGGTCCTAACAGTGTCTGAGATGATCATCTGCTTTCTGGTCCTGAGTAAACCTGCCCTTGTTCTGGATCTGCTGGAATAACTTATGAATAGTGACCGAGCCTTGGTCTCTCCCCCTCTCCCTCCCTTCCCTTGTTGTCAGTCGGGAGCACTGTTTTAGCAAGTCTTTTGGAATGAGGAGGGACGTATAGATGATCTTTGATAGCAATGCATATCTCTCTCTTTTTTCTTTGAACCAATTTCAAATAGCAGAAGCACTGGCAGGCTTTGAACAATGCAACACTAATAGAAAAAGACAAATACACCTTTATTTGCCATACACACACACACACACACACACACACACACACACACACACACACTACATTACAATTCTTTACTTTGCATATCGCAGTTTGTTAGGAAGCACAGGGTCAGCCATGATGGAGCGCTGCTGGAGCAGATGGAGTTAAGGGCCTTGTTCAGGTTAGTCAGTTAGTACGGCTTCACTCACAAATCTCTGGCCATCAGCAATCTGCTCTGTTGCCTCTTCACTGGTGGTACTTCAGGTGTGTTGGTACTCATGGTGTTACTAAGTTTATATTAACATGTGAATATACACGTGAGGAGATGTTTAATTTATCAGTTTTGGATCCTTTTCTGTAATGGGGATGATGATTAAGGCACATCGTACATCAGAACGTAGCAGAGTCTGCATGAATGAAGGCACAGCAGCACCGGGACACTGAAACCTGCAAGACAAGGACACTGTAGGATCATCTCGGGACTCTCTGAAATTAAATACACCTGGTAGCGCACAGAGTACATCAGGGTTATTGAGTCGGTGTTTAATGTCTACATTCAGCTTTTGGTTAAAAAAAAAGAAAGAAAAAAGATTGGTTGCGAAATCTTGTTAATTGTTAACATCAGTATGACATTTTATTTCCTGAATACAGCTCTCTCTCTCTCTCTCTCTCTCTCTCTCTCTCTCTAATCTTTATGCACTTGCCTGCTGTGTTTAGAACTTTTTTCAGTCATGAGGAATCAAATGAAATATTAAAATTTTGCAAGGAAGACAAAAAAGGTCATATTTGATCATAAAATGGTTCTGTATTTCATTTTCTCTGTGTTTTGTGAAGGATCTCGAAAATAAAATGATTGTCTTTATCAAACACGAGCTGGAGATGTTTAAGAAACTTCTGAGGAAAGAAAACACCAGATATTATGGAGAGGTGAGAGATGATCTGAGGAGCATTAAAGAAGCAGCTCTTGATATGGCATTGTACTTTCTGAAGTTGATGGAACACAATGATCTCGCTGATGCACTCCAAGGTAAGAGATCTGACAGTATCTGATGTTTATTAAGAAGGAAAATATTTAAAATAGTCGTTTGAAATTTTCATACTACTGTCCATATGTAGAACACAGGGTGTGTGTGTGTGTGTGTGTGTGTTTAAGAAGACTCTGATTTTTAACAGAGCTTCAGGTTCTCTTTTATTTTTCAAAAGTGAGCTTTCAAAAATAAGCACAAATGACAAGGGGTGACACCCTGCTCAAGCTCACACTCCATGCATGTATGTGTGTTATGCTCTGCCAGCTCGGTCTCTCTCTCTCTCTCTCTGGCTCATGGCAGTCACTGAACGCACAAAAAGTAGGCTGGGGGTAAGAAGACACAGGTGAGAATCTCATCTCATCTCATTATCTCTAGCCGCTTTATCCTGTTCTACAGGGTCGCAGGCAAGCTGGAGCCTATCCCAGCTGACTACGGGCGAAAGGCGGGGTACACCCTGGACAAGTCGCCAGGTCATCACAGGGCTGACACATAGACACAGACAACCATTCACACTCACATTCACACCTATGGTCAATTTAGAGTCACCAGTTAACCTAACCTGCATGTCTTTGGACTGTGGGGGAAACCGGAGCACCCGGAGGAAACCCACATGGACACGGGGAGAACATGCAAACTCCGCACAGAAAGGCCCTTGCCGACCACGGGGCTCGAACCCGGACCTTCTTGCTGTGAGGCGACAGCACTAACCACTACACCACCGTGCCGCCCCTGCACATAAAGTGTATACAGTAAATTGTACATCAGACTGTATATGGCACATTAGACTCTATATATTTGCATTGGAACATATATTGTACATTGGACTGTATGTTGTATATTGTCAAGTGTACATTAGAATTATCACATTTTCAATTTTTCCCTATGTTTATTTTTACTTTTTACTTTCCTCCCTGCATTCAAACTGGGCAACAAGGGAAGAATTTCATTGTAAAAAAAAATTGGTTTATCTGTGCATATAACAAGCATATAACAATAAATGCTTTGACTAGACTTGGTCTCAGCTCCTCCCTCTCAGGACCTACCAGAGCCACAAGAACCATCTCTCTCCATTGTTTAAGCAGATTAAGGTGGTATATTTACAGTGCATTGCCTCTATCCATTTGCCTGATCTTATAGTCGACTTCCCCAACTTGCTGTGTGATCTCAAAGGTTCCTTGCCACTTTACAAGTAATTTAGAGTTCAGTGTGGGTGGAAAAATTAGTATCCAGCATTGTCTCCCTGGCCAGAACTGAACCTGATCCTGGAAATCGCTGAATTCCCCTCAGTGCCAACAAACCTGCCAGGGCTTTGTCCCAGTTCTGGTGGGCAAGAGATGTTTCCCCTGTCTATTGAAAAACAGAGCATGGAGAGACAGAGAGGATGAATGGCTTCATGGGTTGGTTTTGGGTTTGGTGGAGGCTGGCAAGAGACTTTATGATTTTACATAGTCGGGAGGATTCTATGGCAGCATCTGAGTCCTCTCTCCTGGATTTCAGCATCACTGTAGAACCCTGTGCATGTGCAAGGCAGAAGACTCAGGATTTTCACTCAGATTTACACTAAAGCTTCGGGCTCACTTTTATTTTTCAACTTTTCAGCACACATTCAGATTAATTCACCATCAAAAATAAATATAAATCAAAATGGGCAGTACCAGTTCTGGGTTCATGTTCAAGCTCATGCTCCGTGTGTGTGTGTGTGTGTGTGTGTGTGTGTGTGTGTGTGTGTGTGTGAGAGAGAGAGAGAGCATAAAAAATGCACACATGAGTGTCAGGGTGCAGGCATTTATGGATACAGGGGAGAGCGGGTACATCGCAAACTGATAACCAAATCCAAAACAGCAGTCTGAAGACGTAGTCAGGGACGGGCAAGGGTCGGGTGATTCACAAACAGAATGTCAAAGGGCAGGTGAGTAATCAGAGTCAGAAATGAATGTAAACAAAGTCAAACACACGAGAAGTCAGGCAGAAAGTAAGAAGACTCGGTATGATCAGGCACGGGGACACAGAACGATACTTCATGGTGAGTGTTTGTGAATGCTGGGCTTATATAGGGAAGTAATTACGGGGAAATGGGAAACAGGTGTCCTTCCTAGAATTCCGGAGATGAAGGGCGCTGTGGTGCTTGGGAAGTGTAGCCCGGAGCGGCCATGTTTAGAGGCTGCTCCAAATTCTCAGGTCTTCAGTGTGATTACTGCCAATGATTCAGCAGGTGGTAACAAAAAGCTGAGAATGATCATGTGTTATCTGCCTGTTCAACCCGCCTCCTCTCCATCCAAAGCCAACATTTGACCACACCCTAATTTCTGTATTTGTCTTAACTATATGACTAAATGTAGCGATGTCTTTACTGTTTGATAGTTGAAATGTATTTAATTAATATATTTGTCTTTCTTGTGTTTTCTAATTTTTTAATTAGATGCGCTCATAGAAGTGCAACAGCGTGCACTTAAATCAAACTTGTGTAAGAAGTATAAGCGTGTATGGGAAGGAATTGCAAAGCAGGGAGAGTCAAGCATTCTGAGCAACATCTACACAGATCTGTACATCACTGCAGGTGGAAGTGGACAAATAAAAGAAGAACATGAGGTGAGACAAATTGAAAAGCAAAAAACTCGTGGAAAAAATGGAGACCATGAAATTGAGCAAGAAGAACAAATTGAATGCAAGGACATGTTCAAACCATTACATGAAGAAGAGAAACCTGTCCGAACTGTGGTGACACAGGGGGTCGCTGGCATTGGAAAATCCGTCTGTGTGCAGAAGTTTGTTCTAGACTGGGCTGAAGGGAAGGACTATCAGGACATTCAGTTTATATTTCCACTGCCTTTCAGAGAACTGAACCTGATGGAGAAGGAAATGCGCAGTTTAAGGGACCTCATCTATTCTTTCTTTCCAGAAGTAAAAGGAATGAGATTCACAAAGAGGTATAAAGTCATGCTCATCTTTGATGGCCTGGATGAGTGTCGACTTCCTCTATCATTCCATCAGAATGAGATGTGGACTGATGCATCAATGCCAGCCTCACTGGACACTATAATGACAAGCCTTATGAAAGGAAATCTTCTTCCATCTGCTCTCATCTGGATAACCACTCGACCAGCAGCAGCTGCTAAGATCCCAGCTGAACATGTGGACCGGGTGACAGAGGTGCGTGGCTTCAATGATGTACAAAAAGTGGAGTACTTCAGAAAGAACATCAGAGATGAGAATCTGGCCAACAAAATCATTGATCATATTAAAGGCTCAAAAAGCCTCTTCATCATGTGTCATATTCCAGTCTTCTGTTGGGTTACGGCGACTGTTCTTCAGGAGATTTTGGAAGGAACAGACAAGGAAGACATTCCACAGACTCTGACAGAGATGTACACATGTTTTCTTATCTTTCAGACCATACAGGGAGACAATAAATACAATAGAAACAATGCCGCAGACATTCCGTGGGATAAAGAGGGAATTCTTTCACTGGGAAAGCTTGCCTTTAGTCACCTGGAAGGAAACCTGATTTTCGATGCAGAAGATCTCAAAGCCTGTGGAATTGACCTCAATAACATAAAGGTGTACTCAGGACTGTGCACTCAGGAGACTGGCAGATTTGGACAGACGTTTTTCAGCTTTGTTCATCTCAGCATTCAGGAGTTCATCGCTGCCTTGTTTACTTACCTATTGCTCAGAAATGAAAAGGAGAATGTTTTTGAAAAACTTGAAGAGAGCAAGGAAACAGAACTTATTGAATTGCTCAGAATTACAGTAGACAAGGCTTTGGAGAGTGAAAATGGACACTTGGATCTTTTCCTCCGCTTCCTTCTGGGCCTGTCATTGGAGTCCAATCAGAAGCTCATTCAAGGTCTGCTGACACACACAGGAAGCAGCTCTGACTGTCAGAAAGACATAATTGACTACATCAAGGGCAAATTTAATCAAAATCCATCTCCAGAGAGATCACTCAATCTGTTTTACTGTCTGAATGAGTTAAAAGATGATTCACTCGTGAAAGAGATCCAAAGTTACATGAGCTCAGGACGTCTCTCTAAAGCTGAACTCTCACCTGCTCAGTGGTCTGCTCTGGTCTTTGTGTTGCTGACATCAGATGAGGATCTGGAAGTGTTTGAGCTACAGAAATTCATAAGATCAGATGAATGCTTTAAAAGACTGCTACCAGTTGTCCAGCAAGCCAAAACAGCTCGGTAAGTAAAACCTGTTTCTCCATTTAGCAAGTTTTGTCATCCAAAAGCACTTTCATGGTGACAACAAGACAATAAAACCCTGATTAAATGGCAGAACACTTTAACACTAGATTTCTCACTTGACATGAACTTGAGCTTTTGAAATTGCCATCAAAGTGAATGTTTGTATTTTGCATGGCTGAACATCAGATGCTTATGTGTTTGGAACAACTCATTTGAAATCCATGAACATTAATTAACTGTCTCCTTTATAATGGGCAGAAAGCTTGGAACTTGGTGGTACAACAAAAGACAGATGGTTTTTACTCAGTTCAGATTCTCCTTTCAGGCTCAGTGATTGTAACCTGACAGAGAGAAGCTGCTCAGCTTTACACACAGTTCTCAGCTCTGAATCCTCCAAACTGACTGAGGTGGATCTGAGCAGTAACCATCTGGAGGACTCAGGAGTGAAGCAGCTTTATGTTGGACTGAAGAGTCCAAACTGTAAACTGGAGAAACTGGGGTGAGTTCATCTCTCCTATTGGGTCGACTTCACCAGAATGGTTGCTTATAAATCTCCCTTAAACCACAAGTAAACACTGAATGAAGTGTTTGGAAAAAGAATTTCAGGTTTATGTTCAAATGATAGAACACACGATATTTCACTTTCATTCTGAAATGAATCCATACGATCAAACACTGAAATAATGAGTGTATAAAAAGCTTTAATGATCCTGTATGTCAAAAGATGAAATAACTGAAGTCATAACTGTACTCAATTAAAAAAAAAAGTAGGTGCAGTTTGACAAAGTCAAAATGTGGAATGTTGGGTAAGTGATGTGCATAATTGTGAATCAATTTGGTGTGAATCGGATCAAAAAGAAAAGATTAGATTTTATGATGTGATCTCCTTCATGATTAAATAACAAAAGGCTTTTGTCCTCTTAGACTTTCAGACTGCAGGATAACAGAGGAAGGATACGCTGCTCTGGCTGAAGCTCTGAAATCATCCCACCTGATAGAGCTGGATCTCAGAGGGAACGACCCTGGAGCATCAGGAGTGAAGCTGCTCACTGATTTACTCCAGGATCCACGCTGTAAACTAACAACACTGAGGTGAGCAAATTATAAATAACAGGAATGTTTGAAAGGGAAATGTTCAGTGTTTAAGTGTTTAAAGGAAACAACTAAAATTGATTATTTTTATTAAGGTCCCCGATTAATTTGTTTTTCTAAGAAACAGATTTTATAACAGTATAAGCATGTATTCTTCTATTTAAAAAAAACAAAAACATTTGAAACTTTTTTTTTATAATGCAGTGTCCTGATATGGCCAAAGATATTTTCAAAGATAAAGATTTAAAAATAATCTCTGTTTTTGATGAGTCCCGAATGCTACAGCGAGGCATATTTAAGAGAATGCAGTTGATGTTGATCAGTGTTCGAGTAAACTTTTCCCCTCACAGACTGTTGAAAAGTCCTGAAGCAGAAGAAGCCTGTGGTCGTCTGACTAAAGTTTTAGAGACAAACCCCTTATTGCAGACGCATCTGAACCTGAGGGGGAAAATAAAAGGAGACTCAGAAGTGAAGCAGCTCTCTGCTCTACTGAAGGATCCACACTGCAGAGCTGAGACACTCACGTGTGTACATTATTATTATTATTATTATTATTATTATTATCATCATCATCATCATCATCATCATTATTATTATTATTATTATTATTATTATATTAATCTATTGAAACATGCATTAAGAACGACATATCAAAAATAAAACATTGAACTTTAATTCCCTGAACGCTGATTATTTTCCATGCATTGTGTGGTTGAACTCATTGTAAAAGTGGTGGACCTTTTTCTTTTTAGACTGACTGAATGTAATCTGATGATGGAAAGCTGTAAAGCTCTGGCTGAAGTTCTCAGTTCACACCATTTT
>NC_083574.1:103504992-103557492 GCF_027579695.1 Neoarius graeffei | reverse complement strand
GGGAGGGGCTGCTCGCTCTCACACACACACACACACACACACACACACACACACACACAGGAGGGAGGGGCTGCTCGCTCTCTCACACACACACACAGGAGGGAGGGGCTGCTCACTCTCAGTGAGACACAGGCTTGTAGCATCAGGGCAAGTCACACATTCACACAGTACAGCTCAGCTGCTGCAACTGTGACTGCTACGCGCACTGCATCACTCTCACAAGTTCCCCCAGAGGAATTTTCTCTAGTTTTGATGTTCTGATTCGCGGGAGAATTTGCAGTGAGTTTTCATAGCTTTACCCACTTATTTTTTCAAATCAAACTGATTCCTGTAAATAAATAACTATTATAGATTATGACTGTAGTTGTCTTGATGAAAAATATTGAGATCTTAGTGGTCGGAATGAGATTTTAAATAATAAACACTAGTATGCCCTGCTTTTGAGAAACAGAAAGCCCCACAGAGGACAAAGAGGGGATGAGAAATAATCTTTTATTACTTTTTCATTGAGTGTACTGATTTAACTTTTTTTACCTAATTAGTGTAATTAATACTCATTAAATACTAATTTGCATGATTGGTTTTTACTAATTTTTCAAACTTTGTGTTCAGTCTATAACCATCTATGTGCTGCCACTTTCAATGTAAATATCTTGAAAAATATAGTTATTCAGAAAAAAAACATTTAATCTCATTGGTTAATGAGGCCCATTTCGGACCATCTGATCCTCATACAGAATATTACATCACTTTTCTAAAAATTAAACTGTTTTTTAATCTTTGATTTGTAATATCTCGAGAACGGATTTAAACATATTTTAATTATGTAACAAGTATGTTGTTCTGCGTTCACTTCTGACTTCAGTGAGAGCAGTTTCAAGCAACTTGGAATGAATTTGAATTTTTAGCTGATATGCCTACTTATAACCCAATTTGGATCCTAATACATACTGCCCTGCCAAAGAAAAAGTTGCACACACCAATATTTGGTTTTCAGTGGGGTTCAGGTGTGGAGATTGGGCTGGCCATAACAGGGTCTTGATCTTGTGGTTCTCCATCCACACCTTGATTGACCTGGCTGTGTGGCATGGAGCATTGTCCTGCTGAAAACCCAATCCTCAGTGTTAGGGAACATGGTCAGAGCAGAAGGAAGCAAGTTTTCTTCCAGGATGACCTTGTACATGGCTTGATGGCTCATATGTCCTTCACAAACAAAAATCTGCCCCATTCCAGCCTTGTTGAAGCACCTCCATATCCTCACCGATCCTCCGCCAAATTTCACAATTGGTGTGAGACACTGTGGCATGTAGTCCTCTTCAGGTCCCCATCTAACCATTAGATGATCAGGTGATGGGAAAAGCTGAAAATTGGACTCATCAGAGAAGAGCTGACTCCAGTTCTCTATGGTCTAATCCTTATGGTCTTTAGCAAACTTCAGCCTGGGTTTTCTTTGCTTCTTATTGATGCGGGGTTTGAAGTAGACCAAAATATCAGCATCGTGGCACCAGTCATAACGGCCGGGGGTTCGGGGGGGTCCTCAAAATCCAGTGAACGTGGATGGAATAAAACAGTTTTTCCACTTAATCTCACCACACATGGCTTATAGACAACTCTGTGCTACGTGCCTCGTTGCCTATCAGCACATGTACGAGTAAATTTCATGTAATAACTTTTTATATATAGTTTTATATGGGTTCGAACTAGACATAAATATCAGCATAGTGGCACCAGTTATAACAGCCAGGGGAAAGTTCCTCATGGGTTCTACATGCTCAGAGATGCATTCTAGTGCATTTCCTGGCAATTGCGGGCCTCCCTGAAACTCACTCTTTTCTGGTAATATTAATGAGATTGTTTGTTTGTTTGTTTGTTTGTTTGTTTATTTTTCTTGCCAAAAGTTGTTGTGATTGTTTTTGATTAAAGACTTATTATAATTAATATTCATCTACTGTATATTGGTGACCTGTTTATGGAATAAGAATGAAACAACCAGTTGAGGTTTGATGTCTTCAGTATTTTTAATATAATATAATTAGAAACGCCATGTTTCTCAGTGTGCCAAAGAGCTTCTTAACTCTATACTGCTTCCTGAGATGTTCACCCATTTTATTCTGTCTCCTCTCTGACAATATTTTACACAGACTTTCAGACTGCAGTATAACAGAGGACGGATACGCTGCTCTGGCTGAAGCTCTGAAATCATCCCACCTGATAGAGCTGGATCTCAGAGGGAACGACCCTGGAGCATCAGGAGTGAAGCTGCTCAATGATTTACTCCAGGATCCAGACTGTAAACTAACAACACTGAGGTGAGCAAATTATAAATAACAGGAATGTTTGAAAGGGAAATGTTCAGTGTTTAAATGTTTAAAGGAAACAACTAAAATGATTATTTTTATTAAGGTCTTGAATAATTGGTTTTTCTAACAAACTGATTTTATAACAATATAAGCATGTATTCTTCTATTTAAATAAATAAATAAATAAAACATTTGAAACTTTTTTTTATAATGCAGTGTCCTGTTATGGCCAAAGATATTTTCAAAGATAAAGATTTAAAATAATCTCTGTTTTTGATGAGTCCCGAATGCTACAGCGAGGCATATTTAAGATAATGCAGTTGATGTTGATCAGTGTTCGAGTAAACTTTTCCCCTCACAGACTGTTGAAAAGTCCTGAAGCAGAAGAAGCCTGTGGTCGTCTGACTAAAGTTTTAGAGACAAACCCCTTATTGCAGACGCAACTGAACCTGAGGGGGAAAATAAAAGGAGACTCCGAAGTGAAGCAGCTCTCTGCTCTACTGAAGAATCCACAATGCAGAGCTGAGAAACTCATGTGTGTACATTATTATCTCATCTCATCTCATTATCTGTAGCCGCTTTATCCTGTTCTACAGGGTCGCAGGCGAGCTGGAGCCTATCCCAGCTGACTACGGGTGAAAGGCGGGGTACACCCTGGACAAGTCGCCAGGTCATCACAGGGCTGACACATAGACACAGACAACCATTCACACTCACATTCACACCTACGGTCAATTTAGAGTCACCAGTTAACCTAACCTGCATGTCTTTGGACTGTGGGGGAAACCGGAGCACCCGGAGGAAACCCACGCGGACACGGGGAGAACATGCAAACTCCACACAGAAAGGCCCTCGCCGGCCACGGGGCTCGAACCCGGACCTTCTTGCTGTGAGGCGACAGAGCTAACCACTACACCACCGTGCCGCCCATATTATTATTATTATTATTATTATTATTATTATTAATCTATTGAAACATGCATTAAGAATGACATATCAAAAATAAAACATTGAACTTTAATTCCCTGAACGTTGATTATTTTCCATGCATTGTGTGGTTGAACTCATTGTAAAAGTGGTGGACCTTTTTCTTTTTAGACTGACTGAATGTAATCTGATGATGGAAAGCTGTAAAGCTCTGGCTGAAGTTCTCAGTTCACACCTCTGTTTTCTAACTGAGTTGGACTTGAGTAAGAACGGCCTACAGAATTCAGGTGTCCACCAATTATCTGAAGGACTGAAGAACCAAAGCTGTATTCTGAAGATATTAAGGTACAGTAATATCTCACTATATAAGCAGTGCAATAGTATTACTGGTAGTACTAATAAAAATAATATAAAATCAATGTCATAAAATAATTTAATAAAGCCTAATAATGATTATTATGTGGATGTTACACATTATGTTTTTGTTCCTGCTTTTGTAGCTTAAGAGCTCAAGTTTCCAAATCTGTCATTGTTTAACTCTTGAATATTTTCTATCGTGAATATTCTCATTAAAAATCGTATAATCTCTACTTTCCAAAGAAATGGATCTGGTTAAGATCTGTTCAGTACTTTGGGATTAACGGCAGGTTGAAGTCGGTACAACAGAGTAAAAACTCTGCTCACAGGACGTCGGGAAACTGACGGTGCTTTTCTTTCTGAGTCACGGGAAAGCGGTCAGGCTCTCTCTCTCTCTCTCTCTCTCTCTCTCTCTCTCCTGATCGGTTTCCCGCTGGATTACTCGTCAATATCAGTCAGATCACTTTTATAGGGATGTTCTCTCACTGTTTCTGATGAAGGATTCAGCAAAATTTTGCCTCTGCTAGTTTAGATGTTCTGATTCACAGGAGACTTTGAAGTGAGTTTTCACAGCTTTACCCACTTATTTTTTCAAATCAAACTGATTCCTGTAAATAAATAACTATTCTAGAATATGACTGTAGTTGTTTTGATGAAAAATATTGAGATCTTAGTGGTTGGAATGAGATTTTAAATAATAAACACCAGTCGGCCCTGCTTTTGAGAAACAGAAAGCCCCACAGAGCACAAAGAGGGAATTAGAAATAATATTTTATTACTTTTTCATTGAGTGTACCGATTTAACTTTCTAACCTAATTAGCATAATTAATACTAATTAAATACTAATTTGCATTATTGGTTTTTACTAATTTTTCAAACTTTGTATTCAGTCTACAACCATCTATGTGCTGCTAATTTCCATGTAAATATCTTGGAAAAATAAAAGTTATTATGAAAAAACATTTGATCTCATTGGTTAATGAGGCCCATTTCGGACCATGTGATCCTCATACAGAATATTACGTCAGTTTTCTAAAAATTAAACCATTTTTTAATCTTTGATTTGTAATATCTCGAGAACGGATTTAAACATATTTTAATTATGTAACAAGTATGTTGTTCTGCGTTCACTTCTGAATTCAGTGAGAGCAGTTTCAAGCAACTTGGAATGAATTTGGATTTTTAGCTGATATGCCTACTTATAACCCGATTTGGATCCTAATACATACTGCCCTGCCAAAAAAAAAGTTGCCTCATCTCGTCTCGTCTCGTCTTCTTCCGCTTTATCCGGGACCGGGTCGCGGAGGCAGCAGTCTAAGCAGGGAAGCCCAAACTTCCCTTTCCCCAGACACCTCGGCCAGCTCCTCGGGAAGAACACCGAGGCGTTCCCAGGCCAGCCGAGAGACATAGTCCCTCCAGCGTGTCCTGGGTCTTCCCCGGGGCCTCCTCCCGGGGGGACATGCCTGGAACACCTCCCCAGGGAGGCGTCCAGGAGGCATCCGAAAAAGATGCCCGAGCCACCTCAGCTGATTCCTCTCGATGTGGAGCAGCAGCGGCTCTACTCCGAGCTCCTCCCGAGTGACTGTGCTTCTCACCCTATCTCTAAGGGAGCGCCCAGCCACCCTGCGAAGGAAACTCATTTCGGCCGCTTGTATCCGCGATCTTGTCCTTTCGGTCATTACCCAAAGCTCATGACCATAGGTGAGAGTCGGAACGTAGATCGACCGGTAAATTGAGAGCTTCGCCTTTTGGCTCAGCTCCTTCTTCACCACAACGGACCGGTAAAGCGACCGCATCACTGCGGAGGCTGCACCGATCCGCCTGTCGATCTCACGCTCCATCCTTCCCTCACTCGTGAACAAGATCCCGAGATACTTAAACTCCTCCACTTGAGGCAGAACTTCTCCACCAACCTGGAGAGGGCAAGCTACCCTTTTCCGGTCGAGAACCATGGCCTCGGACTTGGAGGTGCTGATTCTCATCCCAGCCGCTTCACACTCGACTGCAAACCGCCCCAGTGCATGCTGAAGGTCCTGGTTTGAAGAAGCCAACAGGACAACATCATCCGCAAAAAGCAGAGATGAAATCCTGTGGTTCCCAAAGAGGATTCCTTCTGGCCCCTGGCTGCGCCTAGAAATTCTGTCCATAAAAATTATGAACAGAACCGGTGACAAAGGGCAGCCCTGCCGGAGTCCAACATGCACTGGGAACAGGTCTGACTTACTGCCGGCAATGCGAACCAGACTCCTGCTCCGTTCGTACAGGGACCGGACAGCCCTTAGCAAAGAGCCCCGAACCCCATACTCCCGAAGCACCCCCCACAGAATACTACGGGGGACACGGTCGAATGCCTTCTCCAGATCCACAAAGCACATGTGGACTGGTTGGGCAAACTCCCATGAACCCTCGAGCACCCTATGAAGGGTATAGAGCTGGTCCAGTGTTCCGCGACCAGGACGAAAACCGCATTGTTCCTCCTGGATCCGAGGTTCGACTATTGGTCGAATTCTCCTCTCCAGTACCCTGGAGTAAACCTTCCCTGGGAGGCTGAGAAGTGTGATTCCCCTATAATTGGGGCACACTCTCCGGTCCCCTTTCTTAAAAAGAGGGACCACCACCCCAGTCTGCCACTCCAGAGGCACTGTCCCTGACCGCCACGCGATGTTGCAGAGGCGTGTCAACCAAGACAGCCCCACAACATCCAGAGACTTGAGATACTCAGGGCGGATCTCATCCACCCCCGGTGCCTTGCCACCGAGGAGCTTGCAAACCACCTCAGTGACTTCGGCTTGGGTAATGGACGAGTCCACCTCTGAGTCATCAGCCTCAGTCTCCTCAGTGGAAGACATGACGGTGGGATTGAGGAGATCCTCAAAGTATTCCTTCCACCGCCCGACAATGTCCCCAGTCGAGGTCAACAGCTCCCCACCCGCACTGTAAACAGTGTTGGCAGAGTACTGCTTCCCCCTCCTGAGGCGCCGGACGGTTTGCCAGAATTTCTTCGAGGCCGACCGATAGTCCTTCTCCATGGCCTCCCCGAACTCCTCCCAGTTCCGAGTTTTTGCCTCCGCAACTGCCCGAGCTGCAGCACGCCTGGCCTGCCGATACCCGTCAGCTGCCTCGGGAGTCCTGGAGATTAACATGGCCCGATAGGACTCCTTCTTCAGCTTGACGGCATCCCTTACTTCTGGTGTCCACCACCGGGTTCGGGGATTGCCGCCACAACAGGCACCGGAGACCTTGCAGCCACAGCTCCGAACAGCTGCGTCCACAATGGAGGTAGAGAACATGGTCCACTCAGACTCAATGTCCCCCGCCTCCCTCGGAAGCTGGGAAAAGCTCTCCCGGAGGTGGGAGTTAAAGACCTCCCCGACAGAGTGCTCGGCCAGACGTTCCCAGCAGACCCTCACCATACGTTTGGGCCTGCCAGGTCTGTCCAGCTTCCTCCTCCGCCAGCGGATCCAACTCACCACCAGGTGGTGATCAGTTGACAGCTCAGCCCCTCTCTTCACCCGAGTGTCCAAGACATAGGGCCGGAGATCAGATGAAACGACTACAAAGTCTATCATTGACCTCCGACCTAAGGTGTCCTGGTGCCACGTGCACTTATGGACACCCCTATGCTCGAACATGGTGTTCGTTATGGACAAACCGTGACTAGCACAGAAGTCCAATAACAAAACACCACTCGGGTTCAGATCGGGGAGGCCGTTCCTCCCAACCACGCCCCTCCAGGTGTCACTGTCATCTCCCACGTGAGCATTGAAGTCCCCCAGTAAGACAATGGAGTCCCCAGTCTGAGCACTCCTCAGTACCTCTCCCAGGGACTCCAAGAAGGCCGGATACTCTATACTGCTATTTGGGCCATAGGCACAAACAACAGCAAGAGCCCTCTCCCCAATCCGAAGGCGCAGCGAGGCGACCCTCTCGTTCACTGGGGTAAACTCCAACACATGGCGGCTGAGCTGGGGAGCTATAAGCAAGCCCACACCAGCCCGCCGCCGCTCACCACGGGCGACTCCAGAGAAGTGGAGAGTCCAGCCCCTCTCGAGGAGCTGGGTTCCAGAGCCCGAGCTGGGTTCCAGAGACCAAGCTGTGCGTGGAGGTGAGCCCGACTATCTCTAGCCGGTACCTCTCAACCTCCCGCACAAGCTCAGGCTCTTTCCCCCCCAGCGAAGTGACATTCCATGTCCCAACAGCCAGCCGCTGTGTCCGGGGATCAGGTCGTCGAGGCCCCTGCCTTCGACTGCCACCCAATCCACATTGCACCAGTCCCCTACTGCTACCTCTGTGGGTGGTGAACCCACAGGAGGTCGGGCCCACGTCACCTCTTCGGGCTGAGCCCGGCCGGGCCCCATGGGCAAAGGCCCGGCCACCAAGCGCTCGCATACGAGCCCCAACCCCGGGCCTGGCTCCAGGGTGGGGCCCCGGCTGCGTCATCCCGGGCGACGTCACGGTCCTCGGATTTTTCTCCATAGGGGTTTTGGTGAACTGCTCTTAGTCTGGCCTGTCACCTAGGACCTGTCTGCCTTGGGAAACCCTGACAGGGGCATAATGCCCCCGACAACATAGCTCCTAGGATCATTCAAGCACACAAACCCCTCCACCACAATAAGGTGGCAGTTCAAGGAGTTCAAAAAAGTTGCACACACTAATATTTGGTTTTCAGTGGGGTTCAGGTGTGGAGATTGGGCTGGCCATAACAGGGTCTTGATCTTGTGGTTCTCCATCCACACCTTGATTGACCTGGCTGTGTGGCATGGAGCATTGTCCTGCTGAAAACCCAATCCTCAGCATTAGGGAACATGGTCAGAGCAGAAGGAAGCAAGTTTTCTTCCAGGATGACCTTGTATATGGCTTGATGGCTCATATGTCCTTCACAAACAAAAATCTGCCCCATTCCAGCCTTGCTGAAGCACCTCCATATCCTCACTGATTCTCCACCAAATTTCACAATTGGTGTGAGACACTGTGGCTTGTAGGCCTCTCCAGGTCCCCATCTAACCATTCGATGACCAGGTGATGGGAAAAGCTGAAAATTGGACTCATCAGAGAAGAGCTGACTCCAGTCCTCTATGGTCTAATCCTTATGGTCTTTAGCAAACTTCAGCCTGGCTTTTCTTTGCTTCTTATTGATGCAGGGTTCGAAGTAGACCAAAATATCAGCATAGTGGCACCAGTTATAACAGCCAGGGGAAAGCTCCTCATGGGTTCTACATGCTCAGAGATGCATTCTAGTGCATTTCCTGGCAATTGCGGGCCTCCCTGAAAGTCACTCTTTTTTGGTAATATTAATGAGAGGTGTTTTTTTTGTTGTTGTTGTTGTTTTTTTGCCAAAAGTTGTTGTGATTGTTTTTGATTAAAGACTTATTATAATTAATATTCATCTACTGTATATTGGTTACCTATTTATGGAATAAGAATAAAACAACCAGGTGAGGTTTGATGTCTTAAGTTTTTTTTAATATAATATAATTAGAAATGCCATGTTTCTCAGTGTGCCAAAGAGCTTGTAAACTCTATATTGCTTCCTTTGATGTTCACCCATTTTATTCTGTCTCCTCTCTGACAATATTTTACAGACTTTCAGACTGCAGGATAACAGAGGAAGGATACGCTGCTCTGGCTGAAGCTCTGAAATCATCCCACCTGATAGAGCTGGATCTCAGAGGGAACGACCCTGGAGCATCAGGAGTGAAGCTGCTCACTGATTTACTCCAGGATCCAGACTGTAAACTAACAACACTCAGGTGAGCAAATTATAAATAACAGGAATGTTTGAAAGGGAAATGTTCAGTGTTTAAATGTTTAAAGGAAACAACTAAAATGATTATTTTTATTAAGGTCCCTGAAAATTTGTTTTTCTAACAAACAGATTTTATAACAGTATAAGCATCTCATCTCATCTCATTATCTCTAGCCGCTTTATCCTGTTCTACAGGGTCACAGGCAAGCTGGATCCTATCCCAGCTGACTACGGGCGAAAGGCGGGGTACACCCTGGACAAGTCGCCAGGTCATCACAGGGCTGACACATAGACGCAGACAACCATTCACACTCACATTCACACCTACGGTCAATTTAGAGTCACCAGTTAACCTAACCTGCATATCTTTGGACTGTGGGGGAAACCGGAGCACCCGGAGGAAACCCACACGGACACGGGGAGAACATGCAAACTCCACACAGAAAGGCCCTCGCCGGCCACGGGGCTCAAACCCTGAACCTTCTTGCTGTGAGGCGACAGCGCTAACCACTACACCACCGTGCCGCCAGTATAAGCATGTATTCTTCTATTAAAAAAAAAAAAAAAAACATTTGAAACTTTTTTTTGTAATGCAGTGTCCTGATATGGCCAAAGATATTTTCAAAGATAAAGATTTAAAAATAATCTCTGTTTTTGATGAGTCCCGAATGCTACAGCGAGGCATATTTAAGGTAATGCAGTTGATGTTGATCAGTGTTCGAGTAAACTTTTCCCCTCACAGACTGTTGAAAAGTCCTGAAGCAGAAGAAGCCTGTGGTCGTCTGACTAAAGTTTTAGAGACAAACCCCTTATTGCAGACGCATCTGAACCTGAGGGGGAAAATAAAAGGAGACTCCGAAGTGAAGCAGCTCTCTGCTCTACTGAAGGATCCACACTGCAGAGCTGAGAAACTCACGTGTGTATTATTATTATTATTTTTATTTTTTATTTTTTATTATTATTAATCTATTGAAACATGCATTAAGAATGACATATCAAAAATAAAACATTGAACTTTAATTCCCTGAACGTTGATTATTTTCCATGCATTGTGTGGTTGAACTCATTGTAAAAGTGGTGGACCTTTTTCTTTTTAGACTGACAATGTAATCTGATGATGGAAAGCTGTAAAGCTCTGGCTGAAGTTCTCAGTTCACACCTCTGTTTTCTAACTGAGTTAGACTTGAGTAAGAACGGCCTACAGAATTCAGGTGTCCACCAATTATCTGAAGGACTGAAGAACCAAAGCTGTATTCTGAAGATATTAAGGTACAGTAATATCTCACTATATAAGCAGTGCAATAGTATTACTGGTAGTACTAATAAAAATAATATAAAATCAATGTCATAAAAATAATTTAATAAAGCCTAATAATGATTATTATGTGGATGTTACACACAAGGCCGGATTAACTATATGGGCCTGCGGCACAGTGCCCAGGGGCACCAACCACTCACAGCCAGTGGGGGGGCACCACATGACAGAAACTTTAAAAATATTTTTCGTGAATGTTTGTACACTCAAAATGGTTATACACTTGACATTGATAAATAGTCACATATAATTCATTATGAACACTAATTTCATAAGAACAACAATAATCATAATTCTGAGCAAGAGTGGCCTATGTGACCATTAACCCCCCTTTCCTCAACCTGTCAGTTGAGCCAGTCCACCTACGGTGAAATGTATCAATTTTTTTAAAACCGCGGTAGAAATGAAAAAATGGACAGACATCAATTGAGTGGTTGTGCGAAGAGAAAATAAAAAAAAGAGAAAGACTCCAGGCATGTAGCTGCAATTAAAAATGTTCCAGTGTTAGATCGTTTTTTTTTATAAAAACATCGACAACTGCTGTCACTACCAGCGCTGAAGCCGAAGCTAGTGAAATCAGCGATGCTAGTGAGGGAGATGGCCCTGCTAGCACTAGCCGGGGAGATGCTACAGCCACAGCCAGTGTTAGCCGAGGGGTCGGCGACGACGAGGATCCCCTTGAGACATACAAATATATGCTGCTCATTTTTGAATAAGACATTTCAATATGCCTACATGCATATCGTTGGTTATTTTCAGTGAATTTGATGGGCTGATGTAGCCTACTTAATAAATTTTCAATTAGGAAGAATGACGTGTACTATTGTTTATGTATATGCTACTATTTTTGACAGCAAAGGGCAAGGTTTGAGAGTGTGTGCAGGAGGTTACTGAACGCGTGCGCGCAGTGTGTGTGTGGGGGGGCACTTGAGGTATAGTGCCCAGGGGCACCGCATTGGCTTAATACGGCACTGGTTACACATTATGTTTTTGTTCCTGCTTTTGTAGCTTAAGAGCTCAAGTTTCCAAATCTGTCATTGCTTAACTCTTGAATATTTTCTATCGTGAATATTCTCATTAAAAATCGTATAATCTCTACTTTCCAAAGAAATGGATCTGGTTAAGATCTGTTCAGTACTTTGGGAGTAACGGCAGGTTGAAGTCGGTACAACAGAGTAAAAACTCTGCTCACAGGACGTCGGGAAACTGCCGGTGCTTTTCTTTCTGAGTCACGGGAAAGCGGTCAGGCTCTCTCTCTCTCTCTCTCTCTCTCTCTCCTGATCGGTTTCCCGCTGGATTACTCGTCAATATCAGTCAGATCACTTTTATAGGGATGTTCTCTCACTGTTTCTGATGAAGGATTCAGCAAAATTTTCCCTCTGCTAGTTTTGATGTTCTGATTCACGGGAGACTTTGAAGTGAGTTTTCACAGCTTTACCCACTTATTTTTTCAAATCAAACTGATTCCTGTAAATAAATAACTATTATAGAATATGACTGTAGTTGTTTTGATGAAAAATATTGAGATCTTAGTGGTCGGAATGAGATTTTAAAAACTGTAAGTCAGAAACGCGAGTTCAGTTCATGTGAATTGTTTATTGGATGTGGATCAGACAGGTTTTTCGAGGTTCGCCTTGAAAGCTGTGAATATTATCATTTATATTCTTTAAAATAAACACCAGTCAAATGTTAAATGTCTTTGGTATTGTTTTTAATATAATATAATTAGAAGTGCCGCCATGTTTCTCAGTGTTCTAAAAAGTTTCTTAACTCCTATATTGCTTCCTTTGATGTTCATCCATTTCATTTTCGATCCACTATGGCAATATTTTACACAGACTTTCAGACTGCAGGATAACAGAGGACGGATACGCTGCTCTGGCTGAAGCTCTGAAATCATCCCACCTGATAGAGCTGGATCTCAGAGGGAACGACCCTGGAGCATCAGGAGTGAAGCTGCTCACTGATTTACTCCAGGATCCAGACTGTAAACTAACAACACTCAGGTGAGCAAATTATAAATAACAGGAATGTTTGAAAGGGAAATGTTCAGTGTTTAAATGTTTAAAGGAAACAACCAAAATGATTATTTTTATTAGGGTCTCGAATCATTGTTTTTTCTAAAAAACTGATTTTATAACCGTATAAGCATGTATTCTTCTATTTAAAAAAATAAATAAATAAATAAAACATTTGAAACTTTTTTTATAATGCAGTGTCCTGTTATGGCCAAAGATATTTTCAAAGATAAAGATTTAAAAATAATCTCTGTTTTTGATGAGTCCCGAATGCTACAGCGAGGCATATTTAAGATAATGCAGTTGATGTTGATCAGTGTTCGAGTAAACTTTTCCCCTCACAGACTGTTGAAAAGTCCTGAAGCAGAAGAAGCCTGTGGTCGTCTGACTAAAGTTTTAGAGACAAACCCCTTATTGCAGACGCATCTGAACCTGAGGGGGAAAATAAAAGGAGACTCCGAAGTGAAGCGGCTCTCTGCTCTACTGAAGGATCCACACTGCAGAGCTGAGACACTCACGTGTGTACACATTATTATTATTATTATTATTATTATTATTATTATTATTATTATTATTAATAATAATCTATTGAAACATGCATTAAGAACGACATATCAAAAATAAAACAATGAACTTTAATTCCCTGAACGTTGATTATTTTCCATGCATTGTGTGGTTGAACTCATTGTAAAAGTGGTGGACCTTTTTCTTTTTAGACTGACTGAATGTAATCTGATGATGGAAAGCTGTAAAGCTCTGGCTGAAGTTCTCAGTTCACACCGTTTTCTAACTGAGTTGGACTTGAGTAAGAATGGCCTACAGAATTCAGGTGTCCACCAATTATCTGAAGGACTGAAGAACCAAAGCTGTATTCTGAAGATATTAAGGTACAGTAATATCTCACTATATAAGCAGTGCAATAGTATTACTGGTAGTACTAATAAAATAATATAAAATCAATGTCATAAAAATAATTTAATAAAGCCTAATAATGATTATTATGTGGATGTTACACATTATGTTTTTGTTCCTGCTTTTGTAGCTTAAGAGCGATCAGTTGTTGATCGTATAGTCGGCAGATCAGATGCTCGCTCACCGTGGTGTGAAAATTGTCCATGCAGACGCTCATCCAAGTTTCCAAATCTGTCATTGCTTAACTCTTGAATATTTTCTATCGTGAATATTCTCATTAAAAATCGTATAGTCTCTACTTTCCAAAGAAATGGATCTGGTTAAGATCTGTTCAGTACTTTGGGAGTAACGGCAGGTTGAAGTCAGTACAACAGAGTAAAAACTCTGCTCACAGGACGTCGGGAAACTGCCGGTGCTTTTCTTTCTGAGTCACGGGAAAGCGGTCAGGCGCTCTCTCTCTGTCTCTCTCTCTCTCTCTCTCTCTCTCCTGATCGGTTTCCCGCTGGATTACTCGTCAATATCAGTCAGATCACTTTTATAGGGATGTTCTCTCACTGGTTCTGATGAAGGATTCAGCAAAATTTTCCCTCTGCTAGTTTTGATGTTCTGATTCACGGGAGACTTTGAAGTGAGTTTTCACAGCTTTACCCACTTATTTTTTCAAATCAAACTGATTCCTGTAAATAAATAACTATTATAGAATATGACTGTAGTTGTTTTGATGAAAAATATTGAGATCTTAGTGGTCGGAATGAGATTTTAAAAACTGGAAGACAGAAACGCGAGTGTCGAGTTCAGTTCATGTGAATTGTTTATTGGATGTGGATCAGACAGGTTTTTCGAGGTTCACCTTGAAAGCTGTGAATATTATCATTTATATTCTTTAAAATAAACACCAGTCGGCCCTGCTTATGAGAAAGAGAAAGCCCCACAGGGCACAAAGAGGGGATTAGAAATAATCTTTTATTCCTTTTTTCACTGAGTGTACTGATTTAACTTTTTAACCTAATTAGCATAATTAATACTAATTAAATACTAATTTGCATGATTGGGTTTTACTAATTTTTCAAACTTTGTATTCAGTCTACAACCATCTATGTGCTGCTAATTTCCATGTAAATATCTTGAAAAAAAAAAGTTATTCAGAAAAAAACATTTGATCTCATTGGTTAATGAGGCCCATTTCGGACCATGTGATCCTCATACAGAATATTACGGCAGTTTTCTAAAAATTAAACCGTTTTTTAAATCTTTGATTTGTAATATCTCGAGAACGGATAAACATTTTAATTATGTAACAAGTATGTTGTTCTGCGTTCACTTCTGAATTCAGTGAGAGCAGTTTCAAGCAACTTGGAATGTATTGTGATTTTGATTGATGACTTATAATTAATATTCATCTACTGTATATTGGTGACCTACGTATTTAGGGAATAAGAATAAAACAACCAGTTGAGGTTTGATGT
This sequence comes from Neoarius graeffei, assembly GCF_027579695.1. NCBI lineage: Eukaryota > Metazoa > Chordata > Actinopteri > Siluriformes > Ariidae > Neoarius > Neoarius graeffei. Next base: position 103,542,450 of record NC_083574.1, on the reverse strand, counting down.
CGTTGGTATTGTTTTTAATATAATATAATTAGAAATGCTGCCATGATTCTCAGTGTTCTAAAAAGTTTCTTAACTCCTATATTGCTTCCTTGATGTTCATCCATTTCATTTTTGATCCACTATGGCAATATTTTACACAGACTTTCAGACTGCAGTATAACAGAGGAAGGATACGCTGCTCTGGCTGAAGCTCTGAAATCATCCCACCTGATCGAGCTGGATCTCAGAGGGAACGACCCTGGAGCATCAGGAGTGAAGCTGCTCACTGATTTACTCCAGGATCCAGACTGTAAACTGGAGAAACTGAGGTGAACAATATGTACTGGGGTTAATTACTTCATTACAGAATCCACTTTAATACTTGAACAAAACACTAATTAAATATAATTGAACACAAAATAAAATATGAGATTGCTAATAATGTAATATTTTTGTCTGTGTAATTTTGTGCCTTTCTCTCACTGCAGGTTGTTGAAAAGTGATGAAGCGGTGAAGGCCTGTGATTTTCTGACTGAGGTTCTGGATAAAAACCCTTTATTGCAGAAAGAACTGGATCTGAGTGGAAAGATCTCTTCAGTGTCAGAAGTGAAGCAGCTCTCTGCCCTACTGGAGGATTCACACTGCAGACCTGAGAAACTTACGTGTGTATTCTAATGTTATTTTATAAATTGCTGTTTGCAGTTCTGATTATTATGCTTGAACTAAAATGAATCTGCCCTCTATCCTTAGGCTAAGGAAGAGTGGTGTTACAGAAGAAGGCTGTTCTGCTTTGACTTCATCTTTTCTATTCAATCCTGCACACATAAAAGAGTTGGATCTGAGTGAGAATAAAGTTGGAAACTCTGGAGTGCAGAGAGTTTGTGCTCTACTGAAACATCAGCCATGTAACCTGCAGATCCTGAGGTTGGTTTCAGGTTCCACAAACACATACAATCCCGATTCCAAAAGAGTTGGGACAAAGTACAAATTGTAAATAAAAACGGAATGCAATGATGTGGAAGTTTCAAAATTCCATATTTTATTCAGAATAGAACATAGATGACATATCAAATGTTTAAACTGAGAAAATGTATCATTTAAAGAGAAAAATTAGGTGATTTTAAATTTCATGACAACAACACATCTCAAAAAAGTTGGGACAAGGCCATGTTTACCATTGTGAGACATCCCCTTTTCTCTTTACAACAGTCTGTAAACGTCTGGGGACTGAGGAGATAAGTTGCTCAAGTTTAGGGATAGGAATGTTAACCCATTCTTGTCTAATGTAGGATTCTAGTTGCTCAACTGTCTTAGGTCTTTTTTGTCGTATCTTCTGTTTTATGATGCGCCAAATGTTTTCTATGGGTGAAAGATCTGGACTGCAGGCTGGCCAGTTCAGTACCCGGACCCTTCTTCTACGCAGCCATGATGCTGTAATTGATGCAGTATGTGGTTTGGCATTGTCATGTTGGAAAATGCAAGGTCTTCCCTGAAAGAGACGTCGTCTGGATGGGAGCATATGTTGCTCTAGAACCTGGATATACCTTTCAGTATTGATGGTGTCTTTCCAGATGTGTAAGCTGCCCATGCCACACACACTAATGCAACCCCATACCATCAGAGATGCAGGCTTCTGAACTGAGCACTGATAACAACTTGGGTCGTCCTTCTCCTCTTTAGTCCGAATGACACGGTGTCCCTGATTTCCATAAAGAACTTCAAATTGTGATTCGTCTGACCACAGAACAGTTTTCCACTTTGCCACAGTCCATTTTAAATGAGCCTTGGCCCAGAGAAGACGTCTGCGCTTCTGGATCTTGTTTACATACAGCTCCTTCTTTGGTCTCCGGTCGTCTTTTATCGTGGATGGAGGACTACCTTACAGGCCGAGTGCAACTGGTCGTACTTCAGGGTGCCTTTTCACAATGGGCTCCCGTCACATCCGGGGTGCCCCAAGGGAGTCTGCTTGGACCTTTACTCTTCGTGATATTTATTAATGACTTACCAGATGTAATAAAGGCCGGAGTTCATTCTGCACTTTATGCCGATGATACAAAAATCTTCGCTGCTGTGAAATCTGCTGGAGATTGCGCGGTCATACAAGACAGTCTATCTAATTTGGACGACTGGTCGAGACGCAATAATATCCAGTTTAACACTTTAAAGTGCAAGGTACTAACAATCACACGAAAAAAGCTGCCTATCAACCACGTATACACTCTTAACGACGCTCCGCTCAAACGCGTTATTGAAGAGAAAGATCTTGGTGTGATAGTTAATTGCAAACTGTCATGGGAAAACCACGTTTATGCTGTCGTTGCAAAAGCGAATAAACTGCTTGGGCTCCTAAAGCGCACCTGCCCATTGCTAACGGAAATGACAGCTAGAAGGACACTCTATCTTGGATATGTCAAGTCACAACTCAATTTTGGGACCCAGGTTTGGTCGCCCAGCCAGTTCTATCTGATGGCCAAAATAGAGCGGGTGCAAAGGCGGGCCACGCGTTGGATTTTAAGATCCCATGTAGGCAAGATGTCCTACAAAGACAGGCTTTTTAAGCTTGATCTTCTACCATTAGCATATGATAGGGAACTGAAAGACCTTGTATTTTTTTACAAATGTTTGTACGGACATACCAATCTAAATGTACATAACTTTGTATCATTTGTGTCACACGGCCGTACAAGACAGAGCAACTTGCTAAATCTGAAGACTCCTCCCTGCAAAACATCTACTTTTCAGGCTTCCTATTTTAATAGAATTGTCAAATTGTGGAATTCTACTTGTAACTATGCCCCTAAAATCTGTTTTTCTACTCCGACTTCTTTTCAAACCTACGTCAGGCAAACCTTGTTCCACCTTTTGGAAAACACTTTCGATGTCGACCGGCCGTGCACTTGGTCGCTTGTGAGATCGTGCCCTTGTCATTGTTAGAGTTTAATATCAGTATCATGTTAATTGTCCTTTTTTAGCTTACCTTAATTGTGTTTATTCATTTATACATAGTTTTAATTATTTGGGCGGTGCCTCGCATGGGTACTTTCGGGTCCCGTTCGTACCGACCCCTTTGGGTGGCTTTCTTGTCAGTTCTCTTTTTTTTTTTTTTTTTGCTTATTTATTTTTGTATTTTTGTAATTTGATGTGAAAAGTCATGCCCAATAAAGCTGAAAAAAAAAAAAAGAACTATAGGAAGCAAGTTTCCTTCCAGGATGACCTTGTACATGGCTTGATGGCTCATACAGTGGTGCTTGAAAGTTTGTGAACCCTTTAGATTTTTCTATATTTCTGCATAAATATGACCTAAAACAACATCAGATTTTCACACAAGTCCTAAAAGTAGATAAAGAGAACCCAGTTAAACAAATGAGACAAAAATATTATACTTGGTCATTTATTTATTGAGGAAAATGATCCAATATTACATATCTGTGAGTGGCAAAAGTATGTGAACCTTTGCTTTCAGTATCTGGTGTGACCCCCTTGTGCAGCAATAACTGCAACTAAACGTTTGCGGTAACTGTTGATCAGTCCTGCACACCGGCTTGGAGGAATTTTAGCCCGTTCCTCCGTACAGAACAGCTTCAACTCTGGGATGTTGGTGGGTTTCCTCACATGAACTGCTCACTTCAGGTCCTTCCACAACATCTTGATTGGATTAAGGTCAGGACTTTGACTTGGCCATTCCAAAACATTCACTTTATTCTCCTTTAACCATTCTTTGGTAGAACGGCTTGTGTGCTTAGGGTCGTTGTCTTGCTGCATGACCCACCTTCTCTTGAGATTCAGTTCATGGACAGATGTCCTGACATTTTCCTTTAGAATTCGCTGGTATAATTCAGAATTCATTGTTCCATCAATGATGGCAAGCTGTCCTGGCCCAGATGCAGCAAAACAGGCCCAAACCATGATACTCCCACCACCATGTTTCACAGATGGGATAAGGTTCTTATGCTGGAATGCAGTGTTTTCCTTTCTCCAAACATAACGCTTCTCATTTAAACCAAAAAGTTTTTTTTTGGTCTCATCCGTCCATAAAACATTTTTATGGTTCCGTAAGGTACAGGAGGCATTATGTTTTTGGGTTGACCGTCTGTCCATGCGTCCGTCCATCAGTGCATGTGTCCGTCCATCCCGAAACCTTTTGAACACGATATCTCAAAGGCTAATGAAAGGAATTTCACCAAACTTTCAACATTTGTGCGCTTTGGGACAAACATGAACTGATTAGATTTTGAGATCAAAAGGTCTAAGGTCAAGGTCACTGTGAGGTCAAATGTCTGTCCGAAAACCTTGTGAACACAATATCTCCAAGGCTGATACAAGTAATTTCACTGGGTCAAGATTACTGTGAGGTCAAATGTCCATCCCCAAATCACAACTTAATAAAGCATGTAGTCTACCGGGTGGAGGCATCCCCATTGACGCTGTTGGCGTCGAGTTCTATCTAGTTCCAATAGCCTTCTGGCTTGTCCACATGATCTTTAACAAACTGCAGATGAGCCGAAATGTTCTTTTTGGAGAGCAGTGGCTTTCTCCTTGCAACCCTGCCATGCACATCATTGTTGTTCAGTGTTCTCCTGATGGTGGACTCATGAACATTAACATTAGCCAATGCGAGAGAGGCGTTCAGTTGCTTAGAAGTTACCCTGGGGTCCTTTGTGACCTCGCCGTCTATTACACGCCTTGCTCTTGGAGTGATCTTTGTTGGTTGGCCACTCCTGGGGAGGGTAACAATGATCTTGAATTTCCTCCATTTGTACACAATCTGTCTGACTGTGGATTGGTGGAGTCCAAACTATTTAGAGATGGTTTTGTAACCTTTTCCAGCCTGATGAGCATCAACAACACTTTTTCTGAGGTCCTCAGAAATCTCCTTTGTTCGTGCCATGATACACTTCCACAAATATGTTGTGAAGATCAGACTTTGATAGATCCCTGTTCTTTAAGTAAAACAGGGTGCCCACTCACAGCTGATTGTCATCCCATTGATTGAAAACACCTGACTCTAATTTCACCTTCAAATTAACTGCTAATCCTAGAGGTTTACATACTTTTGCCCTCACAGATATGTAATATTGGATCATTTTCCTAAATAAATAAATGACCAAGTATAATATTTTGTCTCATTTGTTTAACTGTGTTCTCTTTATCTACTTTTAGGACTTGTGTGAAAATCTGATGATGTTTTAGGTCATATTTATGCAGAAATATAGAAAATTCTAAAGGTTTCACAAACTTTCAAGCACCACTGTGCTGTATGTCCTTCACAAACAAAAATCTGCCCCATTCCAGCCTTGTTGAAGCACCTCCAGATCATCACCGATCCTCCACCAAATTTCACAATGGGTGTGAGACACTGTGGCTTGTAGGCTTCTCCAGGTCCCCATCTAACCATTCGATGACCAGGTGATGGGAAAAGCTGAAAATTGGACTCATCAGAGAAGAGCTGACTCCAGTCCTCTACGGTCTAATCCTTATGGTCTTTAGCAAACTTCAGCCTGGCTTTTCTTTGCTTCTTATTGATGCAGGTTTCGAAGTAGACCAAAATATTACCATAGTGGCACCAGTTATAACAGCCAGGGGAAAGTTCCTCATGGGTTCTACATGCTCAGAGATGCATTCTAGTGCATTTCCTGGCAATTGCAGGCCTCCCTGAAAGTCACTCTTTTTTGGTAATATTAATGAGAGGGGTTTTTTTCCCCAAAGTTGTTGTGATTTGTTTATGATTGAAGACTTATGATAATTAATATTCATCTACGGTATATTGGTGACCTATTTATGGAATAAGAATGAAACAACCAGTTGAGGTTTGATGTCTTCAGGTTTTTTTTAAATATAATTTAATTAGAAACGCCATGTTTCTTAGTGTGCCAAAGAGCTTCTTAACTCTATATTGCTTCCTTTGATGTTCACCCATTTTATTCTGTTTCCTCTCTGACAATATTTTACACAGAGTTTCAGACTGCAGGATAACAGAGGAAGGATACGCTGCTCTGGCAGAAGCTCTGAAATCATCCCACCTGATAGAGCTGGATCTCAGAGGGAACGACCCTGGAGCATCAGGAGTGAAGCTGCTCACTGATTTACTCCAGGATCCAGACTGTAAACTAACAACACTGAGGTGAGTAAATTATAAATAACAGGAATGTTTGAAAGGGAAATGTTCAGTGTTTAAGTGTTTAAAGGAAGCAACCAAAAACGATTATTTTTATTAAGGCCCCTGAAAATTTGTTATTCTAACAAACCGAATTTTTAACAGTATAAGCATGTATTCTTCTATTAAAAAAAAAAAAAACATTTGAAACTTTTTATAATGCAGTGTCCTGTTATGGCCAAAGATATTTTTAAAGATAAAGATTTTAAAATAATCTCTGTTTTTGATGAGTCCCGAATGCTACAGCGAGGCATATTTAAGATAATGCAGTTGATGTTGATCAGTGTTCGAGTAAACTTTTCCCCTCACAGACTGTTGAAAAGTCCTGAAGCAGAAGAAGCCTGTGGTCGTCTGACTAAAGTTTTAGAGATAAACCCCTTATTGCAGACGCATCTGAACCTGAGGGGGAAAATAAAAGGAGACTCCGAAGTGAAGCAGCTCTCTGCTCTACTGAAGGATCCACACTGCAGAGCTGAGACACTCACGTGTGTACACATTATTATTATTATTATTATTATTATTAATCTATTGAAACATGCATTAAGAATGACATATCAAAAATAAAACATTGAACTTTAATTCCCTGAACGTTGATTATTTTCCATGCATTGTGTGGTTGAACTCATTGTAAAAGTGGTGGACCTTTTTCTTTTTAGACTGACTGAATGTAATCTGATGATGGAAAGCTGTAAAGCTCTGGCTGAAGTTCTCAGTTCACACCTCTGTTTTCTAACTGAGTTGGACTTGAGTAAGAACGGCCTACAGAATTCAGGTGTCCAGCAATTATCTGAAGGACTGAAGAACCAAAGCTGTATTCTGAAGATATTAAGGTACAGTAATATCTCACTATATAAGCAGTGCAATAGTATTACTGGTAGTACTAATAAAATAATATAAAATCAATGTCATAAAAATAATTTAATAAAGCCTAATAATGATTATTATGTGGATGTTACACATTGTTTTTGTTCCTGCTTTGTCGCTTAAGAGCTCAAGTTTCCAGACCTGTCATTGCTTAACTCTTGAATATTTTCTATCGTGAATATTCTCATTAAAAATCGTATAATCTCTACTTTCCAAAGAAATGGATCTGGTTAAGATCTGTTCAGTACTTTGGGAGTAACGGCAGGTTGAAGTCGGTACAACAGAGTAAAAACTCTGCTCACAGGACGTCGGGAAACTGCCGGTGCTTTTCTTTCTGAGTCACGGGAAAGCGGTCAGGCTCTCTCTCTCTCTCTCTCTCTCTCTCCTGATCGGTTTCCCGCTGGATTACTTGTCAATATCAGTCAGATCACTTTTATAGGGATGTTCTCTCACTGTTTCTGATGAAGGATTCAGCAAAATTTTCCCTCTGCTAGTTTTGATGTTCTGATTCACGGGAGACTTTGAAGTGAGTTTTCACAGCTTTACCCACTTATTTTTTCAAATCAAACTGATTCCTGTAAATAAATAACTATTCTAGAATATGACTGTAGTTGTTTTGATGAAAAATATTGAGATCTTAGTGGTCGGAATGAGATTTTAAAAACTGTAAGTCAGAAACGCGAGTGTCGAGTTCAGTTCATGTGAATTGTTTATTGGATGTGGATCAGACAGGTTTTTCGAGGTTCACCTTGAAAGCTGTGAATATTATCATTTATATTCTTTAAAATAAACACCAGTCGGCCCTGCTTATGAGAAACAGAAAGCCCCACAGGGCACAAAGAGGGGATTAGAAATAATCTTTTATTCCTTTTTCGCTGAGTGTACTGATTTAACTTTTTTACCTAATTAGCATAATTAATACTAATTAAATACTAATTTGCATGATTGGGTTTTACTAATTTTTCAAACTTTGTATTCAGTCTACAACTATCTATGTGCTGCTAATTTCCATGTAAATATCTTGAAAAAAAAAGTTATTAAGAAAAAACATTTGATCTCATTGGTTAATGAGGCCCATTTCGGACCATGTGATCCTCATACAGAATATTACGGCAGTTTTCTAAAAATTAAACCGTTTTTTAAATCTTTGATTTGTAATATCTCGAGAACAGATTTAAACATATTTTAATTACGTAACAAGTATGTTGTTCTGCATTCACTTCTGAATTCAGTGAGAGCAGTTTCAAGCAACTTGGAATGAATTGTGATTGTTTTTGATTGATGACTTATTATAATTAATATTCATCTACTGTATATTGGTGACCTATTTATGGAATAAGAATAAAACAACCAGTTGAGGTTTGATGTCTTTGGTATTGTTTTTAATATAATATAATTAGAAATGCCGCCATGTTTCTCAGTGTTCTAAAAAGTTTCTTAACTCCTATATTGCTTCCTTTGATGTTCATCCATTTCATTTTCGATCCACTATGGCAATATTTTACACAGACTTTCAGACTGCAGGATAACAGAGGAAGGATACGCTGCTCTGGCTGAAGCTCTGAAATCATCCCACCTGATAGAGCTGGATCTCAGAGGGAATGACCCTGGAGCATCAGGAGTGAAGCTGCTCACTGATTTACTCCAGGATCCAGACTGTAAACTAACAACACTGAGGTGAGCAAATTATAAATAACAGGAATGTTTGAAAGGGAAATGTTCAGTGTTTAAATGTTTAAAGGAAACAACTAAAATGATTATTTTTATTAAGGTCCCTGAAAATTTGTTTTTCTAACAAACAGATTTTATAACAGTATAAGCATCTCATCTCATCTCATTATCTCTAGCCGCTTTATCCTGTTCTACAGGGTCGCAGGCAAGCTGGATCCTATCCCAGCTGACTACGGGCGAAAGGCGGGGTACACCCTGGACAAGTCGCCAGGTCATCACAGGGCTGACACATAGACGCAGACAACCATTCACACTCACATTCACACCTACGGTCAATTTAGAGTCACCAGTTAACCTAACCTGCATGTCTTTGGACTGTGGGGGAAACCGGAGCACCCGGAGGAAACCCACGCGGACATGGGGAGAACATGCAAACTCCACACAGAAAGGCCCTCGCCGGCCACGGGGCTCAAACCCTGAACCTTCTTGCTGTGAGGCGACAGCGCTAATCACTACACCACCGTGCCGCCAGTATAAGCATGTATTCTTCTATTAAAAAAAAAAAAAACATTTGAAACATTTTTTTATAATGCAGTGTCCTGATATGGCCAAAGATATTTTCAAAGATAAAGATTTAAAAATAATCTCTGTTTTTGATGAGTCCCGAATGCTACAGCGAGGCATATTTAAGATAATGCAGTTCATGTTAATCAGTGTTCGAGTAAACTTTTCCCCTCACAGACTGTTGAAAAGTCCTGAAGCAGAAGAAGCCTGTGGTCGTCTGACTAAAGTTTTAGAGACAAACCCCTTATTGCAGACGCATCTGAACCTGAGGGGGAAAATAAAAGGAGACTCCGAAGTGAAGCAGCTCTCTGCTCTACTGAAGGATCCACACTGCAGAGCTGAGACACTCACGTGTGTACACGTTATTATTATTATTATTATTATTATTATTAATCTATTGAAACATGCATTAAGAATGACATATCAAAAATAAAACATTGAACTTTAATTCCCTGAACGTTGATTATTTTCCATGCATTGTGTGGTTGAACTCATTGTAAAAGTGGTGGACCTTTTTCTTTTTAGACTGACTGAATGTAATCTGATGATGGAAAGCTGTAAAGCTCTGGCTGAAGTTCTCAGTTCACACCTCTGTTTTCTAACTGAGTTGGACTTGAGTAAGAACGGCCTACAGAATTCAGGTATCCACCAATTATCTGAAGGACTGAAGAACCAAAGCTGTATTCTGAAGATATTAAGGTACAGTAATATCTCACTATATAAGCAGTGCAATAGTATTACTGGTAGTACTAATAAAAATAATATAAAATCAATGTCATAAAAATAATTTAATAAAGCCTAATAATGATTATTATGTGGATGTTACACACAAGGCCGGATTAACTATATGGGCCTGCGGCACAGTGCCCAGGGGCACCAACCACTCACAGCCAGTGGGGGGGCACCACATGACAGAAACTTTAAAAATATTTTTCGTGAATGTTTGTACACTCAAAATGGTTATACACTTGACATTGATAAATAGTCATATATAATTCATTATGAACACTAATTTCATAAGAACAACAATAATCATAATTCTGAGCAAGAGTGGCCTATGTGACCATTAACCCCCCTTTCCTCAACCTGTCAGTTGAGCCAGTCCACCTACGGTGAAATGTATCAATTTTTTTAAAACCGCGGTAGAAATGAAAAAATGGACAGACATCAATTGAGTGGTTGTGCGAAGAGAAAATAAAAAAAAGAGAAAGACTCCAGGCGTGTAGCTGCAATTAAAAATGTTCCAGTGTTAGATCGTTTTTTTTATAAAAACATCGACAACTGCTGTCACTACCAGCGCTGAAGCCGAAGCTAGTGAAATCAGCGATGCTAGTGAGGGAGATGGCCCTGCTAGCACTAGCCGGGGAGATGCTACAGCCACAGCCAGTGTTAGCCGAGGGGTCGGCGACGACGAGGATCCCCTTGAGACATACAAATATATGCTGCTCATTTTTGAATAAGACATTTCAATATGCCTACATGCATATCGTTGGTTGTTTTCAGTGAATTTGATGGGCTGATGTAGCCTACTTAATAAATTTTCAATTAGGAAGAATGACGTGTACTATTGTTTATGTATATGCTACTATTTTTGACAGCAAAGGGCAAGGTTTGAGAGTGTGTGCAGGAGGTTACTGAACGCGTGCGCGCAGTGTGTGTGTGGGGGGGCACTTGAGGTATAGTGCCCAGGGGCACCGCATTGGCTTAATACGGCACTGGTTACACATTATGTTTTTGTTCCTGCTTTTGTAGCTTAAGAGCTCAAGTTTCCAAATCTGTCATTGCTTAACTCTTGAATATTTTCTATCGTGAATATTCTCATTAAAAATCGTATAATCTCTACTTTCCAAAGAAATGGATCTGGTTAAGATCTGTTCAGTACTTTGGGAGTAACGGCAGGTTGAAGTCGGTACAACAGAGTAAAAACTCTGCTCACAGGACGTCGGGAAACTGCCGGTGCTTTTCTTTCTGAGTCACGGGAAAGCGGTCAGGCTCTCTCTCTCTCTCTCTCTCTCTCTCTCTCCTGATCGGTTTCCCGCTGGATTACTCGTCAATATCAGTCAGATCACTTTTATAGGGATGTTCTCTCACTGTTTCTGATGAAGGATTCAGCAAAATTTTCCCTCTGCTAGTTTTGATGTTCTGATTCACGGGAGACTTTGAAGTGAGTTTTCACAGCTTTACCCACTTATTTTTTCAAATCAAACTGATTCCTGTAAATAAATAACTATTATAGAATATGACTGTAGTTGTTTTGATGAAAAATATTGAGATCTTAGTGGTCGGAATGAGATTTTAAAAACTGGAAGTCAGAAACGCGAGTTCAGTTCAGTTCATGTGAATTGTTTATTGGATGTGGATCAGACAGGTTTTTCGAGGTTCGCCTTGAAAGCTGTGAATATTATCATTTATATTCTTTAAAATAAACACCAGTCGGCCCTGCTTATGAGAAACAGAAAGCCCCACAGGGCACAAAGAGGGGATTAGAAATAATCTTTTATTCCTTTTTCGCTGAGTGTACTGATTTAACTTTTTAACCTAATTAACATAATTAATACTAATTAAATGCTAATTTGCATGATTGGGTTTTACTAATTTTTCAAACTTTGTATTCAGTCTACAACCATCTATGTGCTGCTAATTTCCATGTAAATATCTTGAAAAAAAAAGTTATTCAGAAAAAAACATTTGATCTCATTGGTTAATGAGGCCCATTTCGGACCATGTGATCCTCATACAGAATATTACGGCAGTTTTCTAAAAATTAAACCGTTTTTTAAAATCTTTTTTTTTTTGCAATCTGTTTATTGATGAAAACCAGAGTGATACAGAGGGTGAAGTCGACATTGTCTACTAAGACAAAGATGGTAAAAAGCAGTTTCCACCTTATTTCCTTTTATAAAACATAGAACAGCAATAAACAATACCATAAAGTAAATTTCAAGCCAAGAAGAGAATAAAAAATAAAATAATAATAATAATAATTGGGGGAAAAATATAATAATAATAATAATAATAATAATTGAATAAGCCCAGGTGTTCAAGAGCAGCTTCATGTGTACTAGACCTACACACTCAAAAAGATCATGGGAAGGTAACATAAGCTATGTGGATTCAGCCTCTAGTTCTTTTAACTTATCAAAATAAGTGATAAGGGGCTGCCATCTCAAGTAAAAATTTTTCATTGACCCTCTAAGAGTAAATTTAATCTTTTCTAATTTAAGAAAGAGCATAGTATCCTCCAGCCATCGGGCTAGTGAAGGGGGTGTAGAAGATTTCCATCCTAAGAGAATTCTACGGTGGGCAAGCAGTGAGGTAAAAGCAATGACATCAGAATGAGTCTTTGAAACTGTGTCCGCCGGAACACCAAAAATTGCAGTTCAGGGGTTTGGTTCGATGGATATATTGAGTGCCTCAGACAAAGCCCCAAACACTCCAGACCAGTATCTTTCAAGGGAAGGACAGGACCAAAAACTGTGTGTAAGATTAGCTGGAGAAAAGGAATACCTATTACAGCTTGCATCCGCTCCTGGATATATTTCAGCCAATTTGGCTTTACTATAATGTACAACCCCGATTCCAAAAAAGTTGGGACAAAGTACAAATTGTAAATAAAAATGGAATGCAATGATGTGGAAGTTTCAAAATTCCATATTTTATTCAGAATAGAACATAGATGACATATCAAATGTTTAAACTGAGAAAATGTATCATTTAAAGAGAAAAATGAGGTGATTTTAAATTTCATGACAACAACACATCTCAAAAAAGTTGGGACAAGGCCATGTTTCCCACTGTGAGACATCCCCTTTTCTCTTTACAACAGTCTGTAAACATCTGGGGACTGAGGAGACAAGTTGCTCAAGTTTAGGGATAGGAATGTTAACCCATTCTTGTCTAATGTAGGATTCTAGTTGCTCAACTGTCTTAGGTCTTTTTTGTCGTATCTTACGTTTTATGATGCGCCAAATGTTTTCTATGGGTGAAAGATCTGGACTGCAGGCTGGCCAGTTCAGTACGCGGACCCTTCTTCTACGCAGCCATGATGCTGTAATTGATGCAGTATGTGGTTTGGCATTGTCATGTTGGAAAATGCAAGGTCTTCCTTGAAAGAGACGTCGTCTGGATGGGAGCATATGTTGCTCTAGAACCTGGATATACCTTTCAGCATTGATGGTGTCTTTTCAGATGTGTAAGCTGCCCATGCCACATGCACTAATGCAACCCCATACCATCAGAGATGCAGGCTTCTGAACTGAGCGCTGATAACAACTTGGGTCATCCTTCTCCTCTTTAGTCCGAATGACACGGCGTCCCTGATTTCCATAAAGAACTTCAAATTTTGATTCGTCTGACCACAGAACAGTTTTCCACTTTGCCACAGTCCATTTTAAATGAGCCTTGGCCCAGAGAAGACGTCTGCGCTTCTGGATCATGTTTAGATACGGCTTCTTCTTTCAACTATAGAGTTTTAGCTGGCAACAGCGGATGGCACGGCGAATTGTGTTCACAGATAATGTTCTCTGGAAATATTCCTGAGCCCATTTTGTGATTTCCAATACAGAAGCATGCCTGTATGTGATGCAGTGCCGTCTAAGGGCCTGAAGATCACGGGCACCCAGTATGGTTTTCCGGCCTTGACCCTTACGCACAGAGATTCTTCCAGATTCTCTGAATCTTTTGATGATATTATGCACTGTAGATGATGATATGTTCAAACTCTTTGCAATTTTACACTGTCGAACTCCTTTCTGATATTGCTCCACTATTTGTCGGCGCAGAATTAGGGGGATTGGTGATCCTCTTCCCATCTTTACTTCTGAGAGCCGCTGCCACTCCAAGATGCTCTTTGTATACCCAGTCATGTTAATGACCTATTGCCAATTGACCTAATGAGTTGCAATTTGGTCCTCCAGCTGTTCCTTTTTTGTACCTTTAACTTTTCCAGCCTCTTATTGCCCCTGTCCCAACTTTTCTGAGATGTGTTGCTGTCATGAAATTTCAAATGAGCCAATATTTGGCATGAAATTTCAAAATGTCTCACTTTCGACATTTGACATGTTGTCTATGTTCTATTGTGAATACAATATCAGTTTTTGAGATTTGTAAATTATTTCATTCTGTTTTTATTTACAATTTGTACTTTGTCCCAACTTTTTTGGAATCGGGGTTGTACTCTATGTAAGACTTTGAACTGAATAAGAGCCAGGCGTGCACAGGATGATGAACAATTAACTTTTGTAAGTGCACAGTCCCAATAGTCTCCCAGCTCCATTCCTAACTCATCCTCCCACTTAGACTGAATTCTGGCTAAATTGTGGTCATCCAAAGACATTAGTTTCTGATATATAACAGAAATTATACCTCTTTCTGGTTTTAAAAGAGTTAAGTCTTCCCAGGCTCCCAGTGTTGGTAGATTGGGGAAGAAGGGGAAACTAGTTTTGAGAAAATGTCGTATTTGGAGATACTGAAAGAATAATTGTCTGGGTAGATTATGTTCTTTCTGTAGATCTTCAAAACTGTCCATGGTCTTGGAGCTGTAAAGGCTCTGGAAACAGAAAAATATCCCTCTTCCACCACTCCATGAATGACAAGTCCATGGTAGATGGAGGAAATAAGTGATTAATGTGAATGGGGCCAAGGATAGAGGCAGAAAAAAAATTTGTAATGTGAATGAAACTGGTTCCAAATTTTTAGTGTGGACAGAACTATAGGATTAGAGGAGAAGCGAGAAGGCTTTAAAGGTAAGGATGAGTAAATTAAAGCCCTAAGGCTTGAATGTCTGCATGATTGTTCTTCCAAAATACACCAGTCTGTGTTAGCGGTGTGTAACCAATAAAGTATCTTCTGGACATTTGCAGCCCAGTAGTAATGGATAAAACTGGGCAAGGCTAATCCACCTACACTTCGCTGCCTTTGTAAAAGTTTCACCTTAACTCTCGGTACTTGATTGCCCCAAATAAATGAGGTCACAGCTTGACCTAGCAGTCGAAAGAAAGGCTTGGTAAGAAAGCGAGGTAAACACTGAAAGAGGTTTAAAAACTTTGGGAGAACCGTCATCTTTACAGTATTTATACGGCCTGCCAAAGTAAGAGGTAAAGCAGACCATCTTTTGAAGTCATCCTTCATTTGATTAACTAGTGCTGTAAAATTTGACGAAAGGGAAGTGAAGGACTTAGTAATCTTAACTCCTAAATATTTGAAACCTGAACCAGAAATGTGAAAAGGAAGGGAAGGTGTTTGTCCAGATGGTGCTGGAGAGTCCAGTTGGAAACATTCGCTTTTCTGCAAATTCAATTTATATCCAGAAAATCTCCCAAACTCTTCAAATATGGAAACAATTTTAGCTGCACAGGTGGTTGGATGACTGACATATAGCAACAAATCATCGGCATACAATGAAACCCTGTGTTCCAACCCCCCTCTTACTATACCCTGAAATGCTGTTGTGGTTCATAAGGCTTTGGCAAGTGGTTTGATCGCAATGGCAAACAAAAGTGGGGAGAGTGGGCAACCTTGTCTTGTGCCTCTACTCAAGGGAAAAAAAAACCTGATCTCAAGTCATTGGTTTGCACGCTTGCTTGTGGATCCTTATACAAGAGCTTAATCCACGAAATTAAATTTTTACCAAAGCCAAATTTATTCAATGCTGCAAATAAATACTTCCACTCGACCCTGTCGAACGCTTTCTCTGTGTCTAAAGAAATAATTGCTTCAGGCAGACAGTCTGTGTTTTTTGTATATGCTATATTGATAAGGCGACGTACGTTCGAAAAAGAATGCCAACCTCTAATAAAACCAGTTTGATCTTCAGAGATGATTGTTGGAAGAAAATTCTCCATCCGGTGGGCCAAAATTTTAGCTAGGATCTTTGCATCCACATTTAAAAGAGATATCGGACGATAAGAACCACAATGGGTGGGATCCTTATCTTTCTTGAGAATAAGTGAGATAGATGCTTGAGAAAATGTGGGGGGTAAGGAACCTCTCTCCAGTGATTCAGTAAAAACTGCCATGAGGAGTGGGGCAAGCTGTTCTTTAAACTTTTTATAAAACTCGACAGGGTATCCATCCATGCCTGGAGTTTTTCTGTTCTGTATGGCCATAATGGCATTGAGGACCTCCTGTATCTCTAAATTTCGTTCAAGGGTAGATGCATCAGAGTGACTAAGGGAAGGGGTTTTCATTTTATTCAGAAAAGTCATCATAGGGGTGGTGTCTGTAGGGAAATTAGAAGTGTAAAGTGAGATGAAATGAGAGACAAATATGTCATTTATGTGTTTAGGGTCTGAAATTAATGTACCATGTTCATCCGTTACTTGAGGGATAAGACGAGATGCAGCCTGGCGTTTTAATTGATGAGCAAGTAAACGACTGGATTTATCTCCATATTCATAGAAAGTCCCTCTGGTTTTAAGCAAAAGTTGTTCTGCATGTTTAATGGTTAAAATGTTCAGTTTAGCTTGCAAATCTATCCGTTTCTTGTTCAATTCTGCATTAGGTGACTCAGAGAAGAGCTGGTCAAGCTTACTTATAGATTCAATTAAGCCTGATATCTCCTTAGAATGCTCCTTATTTTTAAAGGCTGTATATGAGATAATTTGCCCCCTAAGGTAGGCCTTAAGTGAGTCCCAGAGCGTAGAGTATGAGATCTGATCAGTTTTATTTATGGCAATATAAACATCTATATTGGTTGCCAGGAATTTGCAGAAGTCCTCCTCAGATAGCAAAAGAGGATCTAGTTTCCATAATGGACGTTGCTTTATATTCAGAGCGAAGGAGATATCCAGAACAACCGGGGCGTGGTCGGAAATGATAATAGCTAAGTAATCGGCTGTTTTTATTGAAGGAATGAATGAACCGTCAACAAAGAAATAATCTATATGCAAGAAGAAGTGGTACACTGGAGAAAAAAAGGAGAACCGTTTCAAATTTGGGTTGAGAAATCGCCATGGATCTATACAACCACTTTGAGCCATGAAAGCAGAGAATCCCTTTGCCACGCCTGAAGGGGTTGATGTTTTGGAGCATGATCTGCCTAATACAGGATTGATTGCACAATTTAAATCACCTCCCAGAATGAGCTTATGAGTGTCTAAATTTGGGAGCGTTGATAACAGTTTATTCACAAAGTCTGTGTCATCCCAATTAGGGGCATAGAGGTTTACAAGAATAACTCTGGTTTGAAAAAGACATCCACAGATTATGACAAAATGACCAAGAGTATCAGTGATGACCTCTGTCAGTGTAAACTGCACTTTTTTATTAATTAGGATGGCAACCCCTTTTGAACTACCATTGTGTCTGGAGTGATAGACTTGGCTAATCCAAGCTTTACGAAAACGAATGTGATCCTTTACTCGTAAATGTGTCTCCTGTAGAAACAGTATATCAGCGTTGAGAGATTTAAGGTAGGAGAAAATTCTAGAGCATTTAATTGGTCCATTTAGTCCCTTAACATTCCATGAAACAAAACGTACTACTGGGCTGCTATTCATTTTGTCAAGGGTAGTGATGGATGAAAAATATAAGAGAAGTGATGACACATCAGTGTTTCCCACAGATCAGGTAGCAATTTGTGTTGCTCCACTGTGCCGATGAGGGAATCGTGCGTGGTGGTGTCATGGCGGTCGGTGGAGTCGGTCATTGGGGTGTATGCAAAGTGTTTACAGCGGGCGGTGTTCAAACACACAGTATTTTTCTTCAGAGTCACCTGCTGGGACTATTTTAAAGCTACAAGAAGCATTTGAGATTATTCAGTTCAATCTAAACTCTTTTAAGTTCTTTAAGAGAAGACAGCTAAAACAATTTTTACCAGAACCCTGCCTGGTTTCATTCCTCGACCCAACTTTACATTACAGGGCAGGCCATTAGTTTGCTGGACTTGATGTTGGTGGGAAACCTGTCTTTTAAATTTATGAAAATTACTCACCAAAATTGAAGTTAAAGTTTAGTTTTTACTCGAGATGCACCGATTGCAATTTTTTGGGCCATTTCCGATTTCCCATGGAGTGTGACCTGCCGATACCGATTTTGGCCGATTCCGATTTCATTTTTTCAAACCACTTCACAGCACACACAAAGACTATTTTCTTTTTATCTTTTGTTTAATAGAACATTCTGCCAGATTTTCAGTAATAAATTTTCAACACCTCAAAGGTTGAAAACAAACAGAAAGACATTGTTCTTTGTAAGATCTTTCTTCATGTTTGGTATTAACATATTAATTCCTGAAATATGAAATTCACACAAACATTTTTTCTTTTCCCATCCAATATCTGGCACAAAAACAACTCCCCCCTCATATATTATTTGCCTCCTGCTATGGAACACACTTTCATAAGCCTATTTAGATCTGAAAACTTATGCCTTATAGAACAACCCATTTATTCATTCAGTATCAAAATACAAAAATAATTTCCAGTCATACTTATACCAAAGCCATTCTATCATCTTTGTCAAATGTGTATTTGTAGAGTAATTTCCAATGGAATCAAGTGCAACCAAGGTTGTAAAACAAACAAAAAGACATTTTTTTTCTCTCTCTTTGTACAAATCTAACTAGATGTTTGGTAATAGTTAACGTATTAATTCCTGTAATGGGAAATTCACACAACCACAAACGTTTTCTTCTTTTCACATCCAATATCTAAATTCACTATATTTGGATATCCAAATATAATGAAGAAAAATTTTGACGATTTTCTGCCAATCAAAACTTGTGTATCACATAGAGATGAAAGTGGAAATACTCGTAATTCGCAACTAAAAAGACTGCAGCTCCACTGGCAGCTTGAACATGCTTTCTAGTGCGATTGTGTTGCGCTTGCAACTATATAATATAGTGAATTTTTTTTGTTGTTGTTGTTAACGGCGTGCGCGCCGGAGCTCGTTAGGCGCGCAGGACTGACACTGTTCTGCGCAAGCGCAACACAATCGCACTAGAAAGCATGTTCAAGCTGCCAGTGTAGCTGCAGTCGTTTTAGTTGCGAATTACGAGTATTTCCACTTTCATCTCTGTGATACACAAGTTTTGATCGGCAGAAAATCGGCATATTTTAATTTTGCCCGGCCGGTCGCCGGTCATGGCCGATCACGTGAAAATCGGCTGATTCCGATCAGCAGCCGGTCAATCGGTGCATCTCTGGTTTTGACCTTAGTTGTTTGCCTTTTTGGTGGCAATCTTTCAATCATTCTTTAGTTGACATTCAAGGAATAAATTGCAAAAAACAAGCTGGAGGTTTTTATTTTAAATATTGAACTCAACACTTACCTCAACCTATACTAAAATGAAATAAATAGTATAGTGTAACAACAAAATAATAAAAATAAAATATCATAATTAGATGTAAGAAACCACTTAAGGTAACACCAAGGCAACTAACAATAATGAAAAAGCATTACCCTAGTTGGTGCAAAGTCTGCATGACCTATCAGAACATTTAATTCTGCGTGGCTCCCTGAAAAAAACCTCCAGTGCCCTATCATAAGGGAAGTCACTGCTGAAGCAGGATAAACGGGATAATGCAATAAGGCCGGTTCCTCGCGTCAAGCTGCTACTGTCTGCATCAGAATTGGTTTATAGCCTGACTCAGGGATGTCCGTTTCCTGTAAGCCAAGAAGGCTATGATAAAGCTCATCACGAGCACGACGTAGGCTACCTTTTAAAATAAGGGGTCGGAAGGCGAATCGGGAAGGCTGCGTTATTTTTAATTAGCCTAACAACAGGGCTTTCCACAAGCGCCGGCTGCCGGCCATACAGCCGACTACACAATTAAGTCCAGCCGGCTACTTTAATGACTATTATTTTTGTAGCCCACAGGCTCTAAATATTAATTTTCGATTTTAATAAAATTAAATGTTTATCTAACGGACTGACAATAATGTCAAACTGAACTGCACTCATTTAAGTTGTGATTCGTGCTGTTTGTACCAATAATAACCACAAATTCCCCGCCGACTTCGTTGATCAGGGGAGAGTAACTCATCCGCGGCCCCGACATGCGGTGTGTGCGTGCGCACTCGGCGGAGGCAGTAGTGTGTCGGAGGGAACAGAAGCAGAGATAACGCTTATTTTGTCTCCGGTAAACCAGTCTTCTCTCGTTCAATTACGTGCTGGCATCAAAAGACACCATTGGTTGTAAATGAAACCAAACTGAGTGGTTGGAGTGTATTTGCATACACAAATGGAGAAATGTTCGCTGAGTGTGTAATTGTGTAGCCCCACTGCAGACCATTGTCGTTGTTAATTCATAGCATGCTCAGCTGCGTGAATGTGTCATGCACCGAAAATAAGAGATTTACAAGCCAGGAACGCCTCATGATGCAATACGCAAGAAAAGAAAGAAGATTTACTGCCATTTTACTTTGTATTTGAGTAAAGTGAATAAATAAATGGTCTGTGGAAAATGCATTTAATGCTGGGAACTGCGTGCACAGGAGTTTTTGTGTTTCCTCCCGATCAGTTCTGGAGAAATTCCGGCTTTATAATGGCTGTCTATGGCGTTACACTTCAGTGGAGCTTGTTAAGTTAGAGTGTAGACAGCTTGAAAAAGTAGCTCAAACTTTCTCATTTAAACTGTGTTTTCAGCCACAAATTTCACTCTACAGACATAATTTTCTCAAAAGTTGTAGTCACACTTGTCCTGATTCACACAATGTGTCTACCTGAGCGATAGGATTTGCAGTTTTTGAATGAGAAGCCTGAAAGTAAGGAGAGGACAGGCGCGCTTCCCCATAGACTCCCATTATAAATGTGGCAGCACTTCTACTACAAAATCAGAAATGTCATTTGTTTTTAACTCGCTCTAGTGTCCACATTTTTTTACACTAGAGACAAAAAAAATTACATAAATGTGTTCATGGGAGCCTTGTAGCGCTCAATGTGAAAGAATTTTGTGAATAGCTCCTTCCGTTTCCGTGTAAATCCCCGTTGTTCGAGGAGAGGGAACTCTGAGAAAAAGCGCTCTTTGCTTGTCATATTGTGTCTCTTCCCTGCACCTGAGCACCATTACCAAGGCGATGAGCTCCACTCAGGGAGCAGAGAGGGGTGGGGCTGCACTCAGGGAGCAGAGAGGGGCGGGGCTGCTCTCTCTCTCTCAAACACACAAAGACTACATTCAGACTGCACCCTGAAACGACCCATATCCGATTTTTTTTGCCCATATGCGACCTGTATCCGATTTGTTATTGACAATCTGAACGACACAGATCCGATTTTTTCACATGCGACCCAGGCCGCTTGGATATGTGGTCCTAATTCCGATGCATATCTGATATTTTCACATGCGACTGCAGTCTGACCGTCATCAACAAAAGACAAACGTCACTATTCTGCGTTGGCTAATCCCACCTCTTTGGTGGAAAACAACAACATTTGTACAGTTTTCAGAATTTAAATAGACTTTTATAGAATTGATCAAGCTAATGGTGGATTTGGTAGGGACCTGGATGTTGATCTGTTAGCCTGATTAAATAAAACAGTTTCTATAACTGATTTATAACTTAAACCATCCTGTATTACAAGATTATAAGATTGTTCTGGAAATTTCCAGTAATTTGACACCTTCGGTCTCATTAGTCTGCTGTTAATCAGATTATTGTGTGAGTTCCGCCGCCGCCACAAAAACCACATCGCCAGGTCTCGCCTCATCTCCATCGCAAACTGCACTGGTGTTTCTGCACCTTGAGCCAGCGCTGAGAGAAGTTGCAGAATTCAGCTGGCTATAAACAATCTAAATAAATATTTATAAAAATGGAGAAAAAGTTTATTAATATGACGAAATAAATATGTGCAAATTATTAAGCCTGAATTAAGAGTTTGGTAATACAGCGGCCGTATCCCAAATGACTGCCTACTGAAGCTCGAGTGCACTATATAGAGTTAAAAAATTCGTTACTTCCTAGTAACATGTAGTGCACTTATATAGAAATTAGAGAGACATTTAGGAGTCAACCCTCGTTACCAGGCTAGACGTTTTTATTTCAGTTCAGAAACAAAAACACACACGAGACCTCACACTTTAACCAGATAATTAAACAAACAAAAAAGAAATCATTAAACATGAAGAGTGCGCTTTTTTTTGTTTACGTATTACGTAGATGTGCTTATTACGTGTCAATTTGCGCATGCGGGACACTTTTGGGTCGTTTTCCGTTCATATTGGAGATCGCATACAAGTCTCATATAATTGGTAATGTGAACGGCCTAACAAAAAAATCGGATTTCACAACAAATCGGATATGGGTCGTTTCAGGTTGCAGTCTGAATGTAGCCACAGGCTCACAGCATCGGAGCCTCATAGCCTGCGATACACGCCCTGCAGCACTCTCACCATTTCCCACAGGGGAATTGTCGGCTCTAGTTTTGTGTTTACCCCCCGGCTGGCTACTCCGTCTCTCTCTCTTTGTGTGTGGGTGTGCGCGCACGCACGTGAACGAGAAGAAAGAGCACTATGAATGAACGGAACGATGCGCAACGGATTTTTTTTTTTTCAAAATCGCAAGTCTGATTGTGTGGCGCTAGGAATCCATTGTGTGGCGCTGCGCAACACAATGGTCTATGTATGGGAAACCCTGCACATTTTGTTAAGGGGACCTAAAAGAGGTGTAGAGATGTCAGTAGAGTAAGGAAGGATATCACACATTAGGCTAAGTATGACTGTAATATACCGTAGGCTTGAGTCCTAGGCTTACTATTAGCATTGTAAGAACTAAAAAAAGGGGGGAGAAAATTAAAAAATGTAAAAAATAATAAAAATAAAAGTAAAAACAGAAACAGCTCAAACAGCAAGAACACTTTCCTAGATCCACCTCTATTAAAGAACCTGAGGAGGATCGCAGGCTTAACCAAAGACTATCCGATTTGACATCGCCTAAGAAACAAAGTTAACACACACACACACACACACACACACACACACACACACACACACACACACAAAGAAAAAACACTTAAGTGGCTCCCAAGGCCGTATGTAAAACAGAACCTCATACATGTTGAGTGTTTAATAATCTAAATGCCCCATTATAAGATGAGGAAAGAGTTAAGTAGAAAACAACCGAAGCTCTAAGAAAAAAAAAAAAATAATAATAATAATAATAAAAGTCTCGGTTTCAAAACGAAACTGTGCCAAGCCCAGCCAATGTTTCTCTCTCATAGTAGGCTGATTAGGCTACAGTAGCATGCTAATAATCACAGAAGACCAAAATCATTCAACTTGGTATCGACTTTAGGAGGGAGAAGAACGATTTGTGTGTGGTCCATAATAGCAGAGTCCAATGCACTTTAAAACGTCTTTCAAAACAAAATGCACCACACACTGTTCACGATTTAGGCTAACACTAGGTTATGCTACCTTAGTCAAGAGATTCTGATGCACCAGAGGTGCTGGAACCCCAATGTTCGTGATAAAAGTTCATCGCCTTTCCAGGAGTATCGAAACACAACTCCGTATTGTCGAATGACACTCGGAGGCGAGCTGGGTACACCATCCTAAACTTGACCTTCTTTGTATAGAGTAAAGCCTTCACCTCCTTAAAAGCCGCTTGCTTGCGTCCCAGTTCAGCACTGACATCTTCGTGAAGGAAAATCCTGTGGCCCCGAAAGGCCATCTCTCGCTGACGTCTGTGTGTAAAAATCCATTGTTTATCTTGATAGTTGTGGAATGCAAGGATGAAAACTCGTGGGCGTTGGTTACCGCTCGCTTCTGATGTGGCAAGTGGTCCAAGCTGATGGGCACGAGCGAGAATGAGGGGGGTCTGGAAAAAATCTTTCACAAATAGTTCCTCGAAGAAATGTGTCATAAAAGCGACTGGGTTAGATCCCTCCACCCTCTCCGGAATGCCAACCACTCTTAAGTTGAGCCTGCGAGAACGGTTTTCCAGATCGTCAACTGTGTCCTTCAGCCAGGTGTTTTCAGACTGAACAGCAGCAAGTTTAGCTTCGACGAGAGAAAGTCTCTGTTCGCTTTGGTCAAGAGTAGCCTCGATTCCAACCAATCTGCTCCTCATGTGACTCGTATAACGATTTCACTTGGTTTAACGTAGAATTGAGAGGAGATAAAGCTGCATCAAGGTCCTGCTTTATGACCGTGTGAATAGATTGAGTAAGATCTGAAAGAAGCGCAGAGCGGAGTTTTTCAAACTGCTCGGTTAGCTCCATACTTGAAGTTTGGCTAGTCTTGCTTGTCGTCAAATTAGCAGTCTCTTTATCATTCAGTTTTCTGTCGCGAAGAGGCTTTTTAGACATAATTAAAATGGTCTATTCTTTCAAGAATTGCTTTAACTTACTGTTGTAAACGATAATACTAGATATTAATGGGGTAAACAAGAAAATATAAAGTAAAGATTAGGGAGCCACTACAACGCCTTGCCACTCACGCCATATCCAACCCGGAAGTCTCCGTTGTTGTTTTTTTTTTTATCTTTGATTTGTAATATCTCGAGAACGGATTTTAACATATTTTAATTATGTAACAAGTATGTTGTTCTGCGTTCACTTCTGAACTCAGTGAGAGCAGTTTCAAGCAATTTGGAATGAATTTGAATTTTTAGCTGATATGCCTACTTATAACCCAATTTGGATCCTAATACATACTGCCCTGCCAAAAAAAAAATTGCACACACTAATATTTGGTTTTCAGTGGGGTTCAGGTGTGGAGATTGGGCTGGCCATAACAGGGTCTTGATCTTGTGGTTCTCCATCCACACCTTGATTGACCTGGCTGTGTGGCATGGAGCATTGTCCTGCTGAAAACACAATCCTCAGCGTTAGGGAACATGGTCAGAGCAGAAGGAAGCAAGTTTTCTTCCAGGATGACCTTGTACATGGCTTGATGGCTCATACAGTCGTGCTTGAAAGTTTGTGAACCCTTTTGAATTTTCGATATTTCTGCATAAATATGACCTAAAATATCATCAGATTTTCACACAAGTCCTAAAAGTAGATAAAGAGAACCCAGTTAAACAAATGAGACAAAAATATTATACTTGGTCATTTATTTATTGAGGAAAATGATCCAATATTACATATCTGTGAGTGGCAAAAGTATGTGAACCTTTGCTTTCAGTATCTGGTGTGACCCCCTTGTGCAGCAATAACTGCAACTAAACGTTTGCGGTAACTGTTGATCAGTCCTGCACACCGGCTTGGAGGAATTTTAGCCCGTTCCTCCGTACAGAACAGCTTCAACTCTGGGATGTTGGTGGGTTTCCTCACATGAACTGCTCGCTTCAGGTTATTCCACAACATTTTGATTGGATTAAGGTCAGGACTTTTACTTGGCCATTCCAAAACATTTAACTTCATTCTTCTTTAACCATTCTTTGGTAGAATGACTTGTGTGCTTAGGGTCGTTGTCTTGCTGCATAACCCACCTTCTCTTGAGATTCAGTTCATGGACAGATGTCCTGATATTTTCCTTTAGAATTCACTGGTATAATTCAGAATTCATTGTTCCATCAACGATGGCAAGCTGTCCTGGCCCAGATGCAGCAAAACAGGCCCAAACCATGATACTACCACCACCATGTTTCACAGATGGGATAAGGTTCTTCTGCTGGAATGCAGCGTTTTCCTTTCTCCAAACATAACGCTTCTCATTTAAACCAAAGAGTTCTATTTTGGTCTCATCCATCCACAAAACATTTTTCCAATAGCCTTCTGGCTTGTCCACTTGATCTTTAACAAACCACAGATGAGCCACAGTGTTCTTTTTGGAGAGCAGTGGCTTTCTCCTTGCAAACCTGCCATGCACATCATTGTTGTTCAGTGTTCTCTTGATGGTGGACTCATGAACATTTGCCAATGTGAGAGAGGCGTTCAGTTGCTTAGAAGTTACCCTGGGGTCCTTTGTGACCTCGCCGACTATTACACGCCTTGCTCTTGGAGTGATCTTTGCTGGTCGACCACTTCTGGGGAGGGTAACGATGGTCTTGAATTTCCTCCATTTGTACACAATCTGTCTGACTGTGGATTGGTGGAGTCCAAACTCTTTAGGGATGGTTTTGTAATCTTTTCCAGCCTGATATGCATCAACAACGCTTTTTCTGAGGTCCTCAGAAATCTCCTTTGTTCGTGCCATGATACACTTCCACAAACATGTTGTGAAGATCAGACTTTGATAGATCCCTGTTCTTTAAATAAAACAAGGTGCCCACTCACACCTGATTGTCATCCCATTGATTGAAATTAGAATCAGGTGTTTTCACCTTCAAATTAACTGCTAATCCTAGAGGTTCACATACTTTTGCCACTCACAGATATGTAATATTGGATCATTTTCCTCAATAAATAAATGACCAAGAATAATATTTTCGTCTCATTTGTTTAACTGGGTTCTCTTTATCTACTTTTAGGACTTGTGTGAAAATCTGATGATGTTTTAGGTCATATTTATGCAGAAATATAGAAAATTCTAAAGGGTTCACAAACTTTCAAGCACCACTGTATGTCCTTCACAAACAAAAATCTGCCCCATTCCAGCCTTGCTGAAGCACCTCCAGATCATCACCGATCCTCCACCCAATTTCACAATGGGTGTGAGACACTGTGGCTTGTAGGCCTCTCCAGGTCCCCATCTAACCATTAGATGACCAGGTGATGGGAAAAGCTGAAAATTGGACTCATCAGAGAAGAGCTGACTCCAGTCCTCTACGGTCTAATCCTTATGGTCTTTAGCAAACTTCAGCCTGGCTTTTCTTTGCTTCTTATTGATGCAGGGTTCGAAGTAGACCAAAATAGCAGCATAGTGGCACCAGTTATAACAGTCAGGGGAAAGTTCCTCATGGGTTCTACATGCTCAGAGATGCATTCTAGTGCATTTCCTGGCAATTGCAGGCCTCCCTGAAAGTCACTCTTTTTTGGTAATATTAATGAGAGGGTTTTTTTCCCCAAAGTTGTTGTGATTTGTTTATGATTGAAGACTTCCCATCTCATCTCATTATCTCTAGCCACTTTATCCTGTCCTACAGGGTCGCAGGCAAGCTGGAGCCTATCCACAGAGCTGATTTCTTTGGGTCCATCTTATGTCTGAGTTCCGTTGATATGTGAAGGCGATGCAGTAACTTAAATTGTGATCCCTTTGCTCTATTACATATGGATATGTTGTTAGCATGCTCCCATATGTCTGCCTCCATAGCTTCGTCTATTACCACCTCAAGGTCCTGGGCCCATGTTTGTACAATTGTATTGTTAGCCTTATTGGACTTATAAAAGGCCTCATAGCATCGCCTTACTATAGCTTTATTGCTATGTATTTGTATAGTAGTTACTCAGCTGGTGACATTTCCAGAGTAAATTTATGCCGAATTGGATTCTGAATAAATCTGTGGTTGGTAAGAAAATATGTGTGTGATAAATTGTATTTCAATCTTAATTGGTCAAATGACATCATTCCGTCCCCTTCAAATAAGTCTTTCAAAGTTATAATACCAGCACTTTCCCACAGAGCAAACCCATTATCTGTCATGCCTGGGAGAAATTCTGTATTTCTTTGTATTGGAGTAATTGGAGATAAAACATCAGTTCTTTTTTTCCCCATTTCTTAATCATGTCCCAAGGTTTTAGTGTGGATTTAACAATGAAATTACCATCTGCAACCTCTAGTTTATTCCGATTCAGGATAAATGGGAGACTAGCTAATTGTAATGATTTACCTAAATTATATGCTTCAATATCAAGCCAGACAGAGTCCGAGTCATTCCTTATCCAATCTACTAGATATCGAAATTGGGAAGCCACTTGTTACAGTCTAATGTTGGGAATTGCCAATCCTCCCTGACCTGATGGCAACTGCAGTTTTGCTAATTTAAGTCGTAGTCTTTTGCAGTTCCATATAAATGATCTAAACCAACCATTCACCATCTTGATGGTATTATTATTTAGTAGGACTGGAATCATTTGAAATTTGTAGAGCAGCCGTGGTAAAATATTCATCTTAATCAAAGAGATTCTTCCCAGCATCGAAAGTGGTAAAGAAGACCATCTCTCTAGGTCATCGTGGATGCATTTAAGCAGAGGCTGAAAATTTGCTTTAAACATCCTTTGCAGCAGAGGAGTAATAAATATACCTAGATAAAGAAAACCTTCTGTTGCCCATCTGAAGGGTGACAAGCCGGGGGGGAGTGGAGCATCTGACCCAATGGCATGGCCTTTGACTTACTAAAATTTATTTTGTAACCAGAAAACTTACTAAACTCATTAATAACAGTAAGGACTGACCTAATAGATATTTCTGGTTGAGTGATAAACAATAGAACATCATCAGCATACAAGGAAATCTTATGTTGTCTGTGATTAATCGATATACCATGAACAGTAGAGTGGGTTCTAATGGCTTCTGCCAGTGGCTCGATTGCGATCGCAAACAGCAGAGGTGATAAGGGGCACCCTTGGCGCATGCCCCTCCCCAGAGCAAAGTAGGGAGAGCATTTACCATTTGTGATAACAGCCCCTAGTGGATTATGATAAAACAACTTGACCCATTCAATAAAATCTTTACCTAAATCAAATTCCTTGAGTGTGAAAAACAAAAAATTCCATTCTATACGGTCAAATGCTTTTTCTGCATCCAATGACACTACCATACCCTTAAGATTATTTTGCTGACACAGCTGAATAATGTTGAGTAACCTTCTAACATTATTATATGAGTTCCTTCCAGTAATAGGCAAGGCAAGTTTATTTATATAGTGCATTTCATACACAGTGGCAGTTCAGTGTGCTTTACAGAGGTAAAAGCAAAACAGTAAACAATAGAAAATAAAATTACATAAAATAAAGGGGGAAGAAGAGAGAAAAAAAATAAGAATTAAACAATAGTAGAAATACAATAATAAAATGAAGTAAAAGTTCAGTAAAAAACAGCAGAATAAAATAGAATAAAAGTTAAGTAAAGTTTAAAACATGCAGAGACTGTAAAAGTTAAGTAAAGTTTAAAACATGTAAAGATGATGATATTTATCAGTTAGCAGAAAGCATCTGAGAACAGCTTGGTCTTTAGTCTAGATTTGAAGCTGCCAACAGCAGGAGCATTTTTTATGTCCTCTGGCAGTTGGTTCCATAGCTGTACTGCATAGTAGCTAAAAGCTGCTTCACCACACTTTGTTTTAACAACAGGTTTTACCAGTAAATTTTGCTGCTGCGATCTGGTAGATCTGATTGGGTTAGGCCGCTGCAACATATCAGAGAGGTAATTGGGCCCTGTACCATTTAGAGATTTGTACACCAGCAGCAATGCTTTAAAGTCAATTCTGTAGCTTACTGGAAGCCAGCGAAGGGACCTTAGAATTGGAGTAATGTGCTCTGTTCTTTTTGTTCATGTGAGAACCCTCGCCACTGTATTTTGAACCAGCTGAAGTCGTTTGATGGTCTTTTTTGGCAGGCCTGTGAAAAGGCCATTGCAGTAATCAACCCTACTAGAGATGAAGGCATGTATTAGTTTTTCCAGATCATTTTTTGACATAAGTCCTCTTAGTTTGGAAATGTTTTTTAGGTGATAAAATGCCGATTTAGTGATTGCTTTCATGTGACTGTCAAAGTTTAGCTTGCTGTCAATGAAAACACCAAGATTTTTAACCATTTCTTTTGTTTTAATCCCTTTTGTGTCAAGAATAGTGGTAATTCTGAGTCTTTCATCTTTTTTCCCAAATAGAATTACTTCTGTTTTATCTGTGTTCAGCTGAAGAAAATTTTGTGACATCCAGTTGTTGATTTGGTCGATACACTGGCAGAGACATTCAAGGGGGGCATAATCATTAGGTGATAGAGCAAAATAAATTTGGGTGTCATCTGCATAGCAGTGATACAAAATTGAGTTGTTCTTGATAATTTGTCCAAGTGGGAGCATATAAAGGTTGAATAGTAATGGTCCAAGGATCGACCCCTGGGGGACACCACATGTCAAGGACATTGATGTTGAGGTACAATTTCCCATGGTAACAAAGAAGCTTCTATCTTTTAAGTATGATTTTAACCAATTGATAACTTTACCAGTCAACCCAACCCAGTGTTCAAGTCGATATAGCAGTATGTTGTGATCAACAGTATCAAAAGCTGCACTGAGGTCCAGTAACACCAGGACCGATGTTTTGCCTGCATCAGTATTAAGACATATGTCATTTATAACTTTAATCAGCGCTGTTTCAGTGCTATGATTGGCACGAAATCCTGACTGAAAGTTATCAAAACAGCTGTTTGATATCAAGAAGGCAGTTAATTGATTAAAGACAATTTTTTCAAGGATTTTCCTGATGAATGGTAGATTTGATATTGGCCTGTAGTTGTTCAATACTGAAGTATCCAGATTATTCATTTTAAGTAGGGGCTTTACAACGGCTTTTTTTCAGGGACGCAGGAAAAATGCCAGTCTCTAAGGATGTATTTATGATCTGAAGCACATCTGTAATTATGAGGTGAAGAACAAACTTAAAAAAGTTGGTGGGCAGAATGTCCAATTCAGATGCTGAGGAACTGAGATTTTGTACAGTTTTTTCAAGAGTCTCGTAATCAGTCAAACAAAATTCTGACATTGTGTTGAAATTGTCTGTAATAAACCCTGTCTGGTCATTATTAATGATAAATGGAAGGATTTTCTCTTGTCTTAAGGCTAGTATTTTAGATAAAATCTTGAAATCTAAATTTAGTAGACTGATAGGTCGGTAGGATGAACACACATCCACTGGTTTATCCTTCTTAAGAATCAGGATAATGTTCGCTTCTGTAAGTGTTTTGGGAAGAGCTCTCTTCTCAAAGGAGTGATTAAACATGGCAAGTAAAGGCTTCACCAACAACGGCTTAAAACATTTATAAAAATCTGAGCTAAAGCCATCAGGACCCGGAGCCTTTCCTGATTGTAAAACACCAACTGCTTCAGCTACTTCTTCCAGTGTTATAGGTTCATTCATTACTGTCTTTTGTTGGTCATTAGGCTTGGGCAGATTCAGATTGGAGAAAAAGCCCTCCATTAGTCTAGAGACCCCTGCTGGCTGCTCACTCGTATACAACTTTCCATAAAATTCTGTAAAAACCTTGTTTATGCCATTGCTATCCAGTTTCACCTGCCCAGAGACATCTTTAACTGAAGATATGTTCTGAGAGTCAGGTCTATTCTTAACCAGGCTGGCTAAATACTTGCTGGGTTTGTTACCAAATTCATATAATTTCTGCCTTGTGAATCTTATACTCTGCTCTGCCTTCTGAGTGAGCAGTGAGTTAAGTGTTGCTCTTGCGGTCAGAGTTGCTTTAAGATTAGTATTGGTAGGGTTCTGATTATATGTGCTTTTTTTCATAAGATATAATCAAACCACGTGAATAAGCCTTACACATCTCCCATAAAATAGAAGGAGATACATCAGGTGTGTTATTGCACGAAAAGAATATCTGAAACTCAGTCTGAAAGAAAGATATGAAATTCGGATCATTCAACGGATGATTATTAAACCGCCATTTACTCGATCATTGCTGAGCCTCTCCATGTGAAAACTTTAAGTAAACCGGGGCATGGTCCGATATCGTAATGCTCCCAATATCGCAAGATGAAACAGAATACAACATTGTTTTAGGGACAAACAAGTAGTCTATTCTAGAGCTACTTTTATGCACTCCAGAGAAGAATGTGAATTCTTTGTTGTTTGGATTTAACGCTCGCCACACATCCAAATAGCCTAGTTCTCCACATACATCAGCTGTTGCTCGCGCCCGTTTAGTAGGGTTAGTTCCTTCAGCAGGTAACTTATCAATGCGAGGGTCTAATATGCAATTTAAGTCACCGCCAGCAATTGACTGAGCACCGTCCAACCCCGCTAATTCTGAGAAAGCTTTTGTTATGAGATCAGGAGGGAGACCTGGTGGGACATAAACATTTAAAATAGAAATATTTTCGCCAAACAGGCATCCCTTTATTGCCACATATCTTCCTGCATTATCTTTAGTACAGGATTCTAGCATAAAAGGAAGCTGTTTGTTAATAAGGATGCAAACTCCTCTGCTATTGGACGTAAAAGACGAAAAAAATACTTGTCCCACCCATTCCCATTTAAGTTTTTCATGTTCCATGTCTTTTAGGTGTGTTTCCTGAAGTAGTGCTATGTCAACCCCTTCTTTTTTTAGATATGTCAATATTTTTTTTCCTTTTTACAGGATGATGTATGCCTCTAATATGCCATGTACATACCTTAAGTACAGAATTAGTCATGGTAGTTGTAAAGAATTAAATAGAGCGAGGATTGGTTGTTGCCTTAAGTCTGTATGTATTATACTATCCATAATCTAATTCCCTCCATGTGCCATACCTTGTGACCAGAAAGAGATAAAACAACAGGAAAAAAAACTCAAATTGCTGCGCTGTCTTCCATAACCCTAGAATAAACCTCTGAACACAACTATACACGCACAGTCTCCCATGAACAAATAGACTAATGGAACTCAAGATAAAGAGAAGGGTGGAGACCCCAACTTCAGAAGAGAAACCCTTGCTAGACCCTCTTAAACTTACTTCAGATGCGGCTATGATGTTCCTGAGTCCGCAAGATCGAGTGCAATCAATTATTTAATCAGCCCTACATCCACTGAGCTGATGTTCCACTATCACTTGTATTTTTCACACAGAGTATCACACAAAAAGAACAGGGATATCTCAGTCATATAATATGAGTAGGTGGTATCCATACCGTCAGGAAGTAAATAATATAAAGTCACAGAAAATAAGGATTTAAAAAAAAAAATTATGTGCTACCACCTGGTGGTGACAACAGGAGACACACGATCCGTATGACAGGGCCAGTCAATCAAATGCTGCTACCTTCGGCCAACGTCCGGCCATTTCCGGTCCATCTCGGCCATGTCCGACATCCGCCGGCTCCCCCGGATACCTTCACTTAAGACCGGCAAATTGCAATTATTTATGGCTGCGTGCCATGCTGGCCCCTTTTCCAAGATGAACTTACTCTTCCGTCCGGTACAGTGCCTTCACCACCCAGTGTGTTTGTATATGCCATAGCTTCTTCGGGCTTGGTAAAGGACTTGATAGTGTTATTCACGGTGATCCTCAGAGTTGCAGGATAATTTAGGCCATAGGTGTGTAGACCGAGCGACTGGAGCCTCCTTCTGGCCTCGTCAAAAGCCTGACGTTTCCTCTGAGTTCCTCTGGAGAAGTCCTGGAAAAAGAAAATCCTGCTGACCTCAAAACGGACCTCCTTCGCCTGCCTGACTGCCTCCAGCACCCGGACCCGATCACTGTAGTGGTGAAATCTTACAATCATAGCGCGTGGGTAAGGTCTGCGTGAGTCGGCTCCCCTCCTCGCTGGCCCCGACACCCGGTGCGCCCTCTCCAGCTTTATTTTCCCGTCCTTGGTGGTCAGTGCCAAAACTTTGGGAAGCCACATCTCCATGAACTGTATGGCAGATGAGCCCTCTGAAGATTCTGGCAGGCCGATTTATTCTGAGGTTTTTACGTCTGCCTCGATCCTCCTGGTCATCCAGACGCTCCTGCAGCGAGACCACAACTTTTTCCAGGTATGAGACACGTTTCTCCGTCTCGAAATTTACGTCCTCCACCGCGGAAATGCGTTGTTCAGCTTCCCCAACACGCTTGGTTGTATCTTGCAACTCTTTCAATATGTCTCCAATCTTTTGCAGAAAAGAGTTAAACTTAGCCTCTATCACCCCGGATATATCTGCCGTAAGTGTGGCCATGGCCTTGGTCATTGCTGGACTCAAAACTTCCATCTCTGTAGTCTCTGCACCACCATCTTGTGCCCTATCCGTGTTGCTAGTCGTGACTTTCCTCTTCTCCTGTGTCTTTTTCGTGGTTTTTGAAGCCATTTCAACAAAAGCTTTACCCCAGAAGTGATGTAGTGACATCAGCTAAATTCTACAGGTGTTTTTTATCGAATTGGGCTGAGTTAGGCATCAGGATCAGGATATTTTGGCATCTACAAAGCGGGAGCTCAAACCGAAGGCTGCTACTCGGTCCGCATCACTGGAAGTCCCCCGCCAAAGAGCTTCTTAACTCTATATTGCTTCCTTTGATGTTCATCCATTTTATTCTGTCTCCTCTCTGACAATATTTTACACAGACTTTCAGACTGCAGGATAACAGAGGAAGGATACGCTGCTCTGGCTGAAGCTCTGAAATCATCCCACCTGATAGAGCTGGATCTCAGAGGGAACGACCCTGGAGCATCAGGAGTGAAGCTGCTCACTGATTTACTCCAGGATCCAGACTGTAAACTGGAGAAACTGAGGTGAACAATATGTACTGGGGTTAATTACTTCATTACAGAATCCACTTTAATACTCGAACAAAACACTAATTAAATATAATTGAACACAAAATAAAATATGAGGTTGCTAATGATGTAATATTTTTGTCTGTGTAATTTTGTGCCTTTCTCTCACTGCAGGTTGTTGAAAAGTGATGAAGCAGTGAAGGCCTGTGATTTTCTGACTGAGGTTCTGGATAAAAACCCTTTATTGCAGAAAGAACTGGATCTGAGTGGAAAGATCTCTTCAGTGTCAGAAGTGAAGCAGCTCTCTGCCCTACTGGAGGATTCACACTGCAGACCTGAGAAACTTACGTGTGTATTCTAATGTTATTTTATAAATTGCTGTTTGCAGTTCTGATTATTATGCTTGAACTAAAATGAATCTGCCCTCTATCCTTAGGCTAAGGAAGAGTGGTGTTACAGAAGAAGGCTGTTCTGCTTTGACTTCATCTTTTCTATTCAATCCTGCACACATAAAAGAGTTGGATCTGAGTGAGAATAAAGTTGGAAACTCTGGAGTGCAGAGAGTTTGTGCTCTACTGAAACATCAGCCATGTAACCTGCAGATCCTGAGGTTGGTTTCAGGTTCCAGAAACAAACACACACATCTAGATCATATAATCCTTAAATGGCCTTGGCATTACATATTATATTTTATAGATGTTCATCAGACTATTATAAAAATGCCATCAAATGTTCTCTCTTTAGACTTTCAGACTGCAGGATAACAGAGGAAGGATACACTGCTCTGGCTGAAGCTCTGAAATCATCCCACCTGATAGAGCTGGATCTCAGAGGGAACGACCCTGGAGCATCAGGAGTGAAGCTGCTCACTGATTTATTCCAGGATCCAGACTGTAAACTAACAACACTGAGGTGATTCTTCTGTAAACGAACACAATTATATAAATATTAAACATAAAGTAATGCTGTAAAAAGAACTTTGATAGTTTCTTTGAAAAAAACTGGATAAAGTTGATAATTGACTGTAATTTATGGTTTCTTTGACTGGTCCTAATTTTTTCCCAGTGTGTTACAGACATTTTACACTATCATTTAAATTTAAAGAGAAGTCATCAGGAAATAAGCAAAAGCAGCCACACTGTTCTGGTTAATGTGGGTCTATTATTCTGGAAACACCAAGTACAAAACATTTTACTTTCTGCAGTTTGTTGAAACGTCCTGCTGCACAAGAGGCCTGTACTTGGCTAAATTCAGTTTTAGATGAAAACCCTTTACTCCTAAAAGAGCTGGATCTGAGCATGAAGGAACCAGGAGACTCAGGGGTGAAGAAGCTCTCAGCTCTACTGGAAGACTCTCACTGTAAATTTCAGAAAATTCGGTAAGTATTTTTATTTATGCATCACTGTCAGCTGAGTTTTACTCACAGAATGTTTTCTAGTGGGACCTGCCATTAAGGATGACCCAAGTATGCACAAATGTATTTTTAATTATAGATTTTTTCTTTTCTATAAGTGCTGACATAACATAAAATATCCTGTGTTTCTCCAAAGAAACCTCATAGTCCTTCTAGAAACACCTGGGTTCTGTTCCATCACTGGAAAGTGTTAAGCTCCTGAAACTAGAAAGGAACAGAAGAGTAGAAATGATCAACAAGTTTGACCTTTTCAATGAAATCACTTGATTTAACCACTGAGACATAACAGACAAGACAAATTAAAAGAGGAATAAATGAATAAAATGATGTTAAAAATAACCTCTAATGACCCCTTATGACCCAGATGAACCCAGAATATGGACTTCAGTGCACATGAAAATAAAATGACTTGTGTTTTCCATAATATCTTCACAATGAAGTATTAAGATTGAGTATAAAGCTCTGTCTACATCATATTTCATATCTAGGCTGAATAAAAGTAATCTGACTGTGGAGAGCTGTTCAGCTTTAGCCAGCGTTCTCAAATTAAAGTCCTGCAGTGTGAGAGAGCTGGACCTGAGCAACAACAGTCTGCAGGATCCAGGAGTCACTCAGCTTTCTGCTGGACTGAAGAATCCACAGTCTCCACTCAGAACACTGAGGTGAAGGAACATCTGAAATGATGTTTAATCCTTCAGTGAAGCATCAATTCAGTATTTTAATCTCTGAGTTTAAATGACTGCAGAATTATGTGTCATTAAAAAAGCAGTACATGTTCTACAGACTTTAATGCTGTTAATACATTTCTGAGTCTCCATATTCTCTGTGTCGAAGTCTGGCAAAGAGATCAGGAAAAAAATAACTAAACTAGAACACAATATAATTAAACAGCATGTTTTGATTAAAAAATAGATTATTAGATTTATTATATTTAACTAAAAGGTGTTTAAGTGTGTAAAAGTTCTATTCCAATGTAAACATCTAATTGGTGTAATTCTAAGGTAACTGTTAAAGAAAAGAATGAAAATATTGTGTTCTTATTGAACAAATGAGATGCGATCTGTTCATTGTGCTCCTTCTTTCCTTCTGCAGACTGTGTAACTGCAGTGTAGCAGCTGAAGGCTGTGCTGCTTTGGCTGCAGCTCTGGAAGAAAATCCCTCACAGCTCAGAGAGCTGGATCTGAGCGGGAATAAAGCAGGAGACTCAGGAATAAAGCAGATCTCGAACCTCCTACAGAATTCACACTGCCTCCTGGAAACACTCAAGTATGTCAATGTCATTTCTTAAAAACATGACAAAGTGTCATGAAATGCTTTTATCCTTCAACACTATTTCTTTTACTTTTGAAGTCGTGCTCAGTCAAACACTGAATTATTATAATATCAGTTTTTAATGACAACCCAGTAATTTGTACACAATCCATTCAGTGACCATCTAGAGTTAATAAATTAACAAGAAAAAAAATTAAATTGTCAAATTCTATATCATTTCACATCTTTATTCATTTATTTTATCCAATATTTGTGATATTTTTAATTTCTTCCCAGAGTAATTGACAACAATATCAAAGAGGAAGGATAC
>NC_083574.1:103359992-103499992 GCF_027579695.1 Neoarius graeffei | reverse complement strand
AGCTTGCTTTGAACATGCCATGATATTGCTCTCATAAAGCGTGTGTGCGCGAATGACTGGAATTGGTACAGAATGAATGAATAAGTGCAAGTGTGCAACCTCGCGCGGGCGGGAAGCAGGGCTTTGAACCGGTTCAAGGAACGAAAACGAAAACCGGGAACTTTTTCTATTTCACGTGGAACAGAAACGAAACCAGAAACTTTATTATTTTTTATGTTCCGGAACAGAAACGCTTATTAAAAATAATGGTAACCGGTTAATACCGGTTTTTATTTCGTTCCTCAAAGTTTCTGTAGCCTACAAATAGTCATTCTTCTCCTGCGCAAGTTTCTATGACCCGCTGGGGTTCACTTCCTGTGGGACGTTCGCTGATTGAATGGAGAGAGCGGGAAGGTGGACTGCTAGTGAGTAAATGCATTACTGAGTGTCTGAGCAAAGAAGAGCCTGAACGATGCAACCTCCCTATTGGCTGTTTGTAAAAATGTATCAGTTGTTGCCCCTCCCACGGGAATCATCGCGGGCTCGAGAGACGAGACCTGACGAGTTAGTTCGTTGGTAGCAGAACAAAATGTCTGGACACAAATCGGGTTTTCAGAAAAGGAAAGAAAATAAACGGAGGGTCGAAAATACAAAAAAGGAGGCAGAAAATGCAAAACGAGTTTTAAGGTAGGACAAATGGTTCCTTTTCTGAGGCAGCCCGCCGTGGCTGCCTGCAGGCTTATTTATTATAGCCCATTTAGTTAAAATAGTTGATATAAAATGTTTATAGTTATAGTTATGTGATGGTTGTCCTGATTTAGACTGTTTTTTTTTGGGGGGGGGGGGGGGGGTGCGCGATGTTGCACCCGGGTCCAGATTAGGGCAGAACCGGCCCTGGCTACATTTCAGCTGTAGTTTATGAATGTATGTACTTGCATAGATGTGTACTTCCAATATGGCGCCTAACAAAATCTCGCGGCGTGGTGACGTCATGCGGTAGCCCTCTATAGGGCCTGACTAGCCTTTGGTAACACACTAAATGAATTATCTTTCATTTTTGGCACTTTTTCTGTTTGTGTAGATGGGAAGACATACTGAGAATCCAAATCGCCAACATTTGAAATAATAATTGTTTTGAATTATTTCTTGTCTTATTTAATGAAGGTTGTAATAGAATTAGCCTACATTTGGCTTAAGCTGGATGAGACAGAGACATAATTTTATAGCCATTTGTTAAACAGCTGACAGGGAACGTAATTAACCGTTCCGGGAACGAAATTTTTTTGTTCTAACCGGTTCGGGAACGTCTATTTAATGGTGGAACCCAAAACCGGAAACGTTAAAATTCCATTTCTGTTCGGAACGAACCAATAGGAAAAAAATTCCGGTTCAAAGCCCTGGCGGGAAGGCTTAACATTCTAGAATGGGGGGGCGGGATTTACACTACGTGGCACACAGTGACAAAAGCACTGAGAGCAGAGCCAGCCAATTGCTATTCTACATAATCTGATTGACAGTGACCAGTAGTTTGAAATTATAATACTGACTACTAGTGCAGAGGCAGGCTTGCGGACCGACGGTAATCTTCTCACGGACTGGTACCGGTCCACGGCCCATAAATTGAGAAACACCGACATAGATGACATCAAATGTTTAAACTGAGAAAATGTATCATTTAAAGAGAAAAATTAAGTGATTTTTAAATTTCATGACAACAACACATCTCAAAGTTGGGACAAGG
Organism: Neoarius graeffei; assembly: GCF_027579695.1. Classification (NCBI taxonomy): domain Eukaryota; kingdom Metazoa; phylum Chordata; class Actinopteri; order Siluriformes; family Ariidae; genus Neoarius; species Neoarius graeffei. The sequence goes on along the minus strand of NC_083574.1, from coordinate 103,498,272 downwards.
CCATGTTTACCACTGTGAGACATCCCCTTTTCTCTTTACAACAGTCTGTAAATGTCTGGGGACTGAGGAGACAAGTTGCTCAAGTTTAGGGATAGGAATGTTAACCCATTCTTGTCTAATGTAGGATTCTAGTTGCTCAACTGTCTTAGGTCTTTTTTGTTGTATCTTCCGTTTTATGATGCGCCAAATGTTTTCTGTGGGTGAAAGATCTGGATTGCAGGCTGGCCAGTTCAGTACCCGGACCCTTCTTCTACGCAGCCATGATGCTGTAATTGATGCAGTATGTGGTTTGGCATTGTCATGTTGGAAAATGCAAGGTCTTCCCTGAAAGAGACGTCGTCTGGATGGGAGCATATGTTGCTCTAGAACCTGGATATACCTTTCAGCATTGATGGTGTCTTTCCAGATGTGTAAGCTGCCCATGCCACACGCACTAATGCAACCCCATACCATCAGAGATGCAGGCTTCTGAACTGAGCGCTGACAACAACTTGGGTCGTCCTTCTCCTCTTTAGTCCGAATGACACGGCGTCCCTGATTTCCATAAAGAACTTCAAATTTTGATTTGTCTGACCACAGAACAGTTTTCCACTTTGCCACAGTCCATTTTAAATGAGCCTTGGCCCAAAGAAGATGTCTGCGCTTCTGGATCATGTTTAGATACGGCTTCTTCTTTGAACTATAGAGTTTTAGCTGGCAACAGCGGATGGCACGGTGAATTGTGTTCACAGATAATGTTCTCTAGAAATATTCCTGAGCCCATTTTGTGATTTCCAATACAGAAGCATGCCTGTATGTGATGCAGTGCCGTCTAAGGGCCTGAAGATCACGGGCACCCAGTATGGTTTTCCGGCCTTGACCCTTACGCACAGAGATTCTTCCAGATTCTCTGAATCTTTTGATGATATTATGCACTGTAGATGATGATATGTTCAAACTCTTTGCAATTTTACACTGTCGAACTCCTTTCTGATATTGCTCCACTATTTGTTGGTGCAGAATTCGGGGGATTGGTGATCCTCTTCCCATCTTTACTTCTGAGAGCCGCTGCCACTCCAAGATGCTCTTTTTATACCCAGTCATGTTAATGACCTATTGCCAATTGACCTAATGAGTTGCAATTTGGTCCTCCAGCTGTTCGTTTTTTGTACCTTTAACTTTTCCAGCCTCTTATTGCCCCGTCCCAACTTTTTTGAGATGTGTTGCTGTCATGAAATTTCAAATGAGCCAATATTTGGCATGAAATTTCAAAATGTCTCACTTTCGACATTTGATATGTTGTCTATGTTCTACTGTGAATACAATATCAGTTTTTGAGATTTGTAAATTATTGCATTCCATTTTTATTTACAATTTGTACCTTGTCCTAACTTTTTTGGAATCTGGGTTGTAGTTTTGGCAGCACTTAGTGGCAGCTTTTAGTGCTACCAAGTGCCCAGCATCACCTGAGCCGGATGCTGAGGAAACCCCTTGTAGCAGTTCATGTAGTTGGTTGGAGCACAGAAGGACGGCAGGACAGAACTGATTTCATGAAACTCTCTTTTATTCAGCTTTTCAGCTTTTATCTCTATTCCCACACACTCAGACACACGTACACTCATCAGCCGTCTGGTCGTGGAGAGAGCTCCCTCTGCTCTCGCTCTCTCCCCTTAAATAGGGCGCGGTCACTGGGAAGACACACAAACACATTAATTAACAAGTGTAGTGATTCTGCCACTTACCTTCCCTGACTCCGCCCTCCTGTCACAGACCGATGCTAGACCACGCCCCCGCTGCCACATACCCCCACCGCCCGACTCAGGCCGGGCAGCCATCCGGCCCGCAGCCAACTCCCCCCCCCCCCCCGATGGGAGAGGAAGTCCGCCACGACCATCTGCGCCCCCGGCCTGTGGATCACCTTGAAATTAAAGGGTTGGAGTGCCAGATACCAACGGGTGATCCGCACGTTGGCATCCTTCATGCGGTGGAGCCACTGGAGGGGCGCGTGGTCCGAAAAGAGGGTGAAAGGGCGTCCCAGCAGGTAGTACCGGAGGGCGAGGACCGCCCACTTGATCGCCAGGCACTCCTTCGCGATGGTACTGTAGCGCCCCTCACGCACCGACAGCTTCCGACTAATGTATAAGACTGGGCGATCCTCCCCCTCCACCTGCTGGGACAAAACGGCCCCCAGCCCTCTGTCCGACGCATCCGTCTGCAACATAAAGGGGAGAGAAAAGTCAGGGGAGTGTAAAAGTGGCCCCACACACAGTGCAGCCTTTACCTTAGAAAAAGCCCGCTGGCATTGCTCCATCCACTGGACCGGATCTGGTGCCCCCTTTTTAGTCAGATCAGTCAGCGGGCTGGTGACGTCCGAATGATTAGGTATAAACCTACGATAATAGCCAGCCAGCCCCAGGAACTGTCTCACCCCCTTTTTGGTCTTGGGCCTCGGGCAGGCCGCAATCACTGCGGTCTTGTTAATCTGGGGACGCACCTGCCCATTGCCCAAGTGGAAGCCCAGATACTGTACTTCCACCCGCCCAATCGCACACTTCTTCGGGTTGGCTGTGAGACCCGCCCGCCTCAGCGACCTAAGGACGGCCCTCAGGTGTTGTAGGTGCCGCGGCCAGTCATTACTATAAATAATGATATTGTCTAGGTATGCAGCCGCATAGGTGGCGTGGAGGCAGAGGACCCTGTCCATCAGCCGCTGAAACGTAGCGGGCACCCCAAACAGCCCAAAAGGAAGTGTGACGAATTGGTGTAAGCTGAACGGTGTGGAAAAGGCCGTTTTTTCCCGGGATAATGGAGTCAAGGGGATCTGCCAATAACCCTTTGTTAAATCCAGTGTCGAGTAAAAACGAACCGTGCCTAGCCGATCGAGCAACTCATCAATACGAGGCATTGGGTATGCATCGAATTTAGACACCGCGCTGACTTTTCTATAGTCTACACAGAACCGGACCGACCCATCGGCCTTGGGTACCAAGACCACCGGGCTGCTCCAGTCACTGTGGGCCTCCTCGACGATGGCCATTTCGAGCATGGCCTCGAGTTCTTCCCGGACCACCTTTTTCTTGTGTTCGGGTAACCTGTAAGGGCGGCTACGCACCACCACCCCCGGGGGCGTCTCAATGTGGTGCTCTATGAGGTTAGTGCGGCCGGGCAGGGACGAGAACACGTCCGAAAACTCGGTCTGCAACTGGGCAACCTCCGCGAGTTGGGTCAGAGAGGGGTGGTCTCCACAGGGGACCGGAGAGGGACGTGATGCTAATGTTCCTTTTTGAACCTCCGGCCCCAGCTCCGCCTTCTCCGGAACTACTGACACCAATGCCACGGGGACCTCCTCGTTCCAGAGTTTGAGTAGGTTGAGGTGGTAAATCTGTAGTGCCCCACCCCTGTCCATTCGCTTCACCTCATAGTCGACGTCCCCGACTCGCCGTGTGACCTCAAAGGGTCCTTGCCACTTGGCGACTAATTTAGAGCTCGATGTGGGCAACAGTACGAGTACTTTCTCTCCCGGTGCGAACTCTCTAAGGCACGTACCCTTGTCGTACAGGCGGGTTTGCCGTTCTTGGGCCTGCTGCAAATTCTCCTGGGTTAGGTGTGTGAGTGTGTGGAGTTTTGCGCGCAGATCAATAACGTATTGAATTTCATTTTTGCTTGGTGAAGGTCCCTCCTCCCAATTTTCTCGCAGCACATCTAAAATGCCGCGCGGCTTACGCCCATATAATAATTAAAACGGGGAGAACCCCGTGGAGGCTTGGGGGACCTCTCGCACTGCAAAGAGCAAGGGTTCGAGCCATTTATCCCAGTTACGCGCGTCCTCACTTACAAATTTTTTAATTATGTTTTTAAGGGTGTGATTAAACCGTTACACTAAACCGTCCGTTTGTGGGTGATACACGCTGGTGCGGATCGGCTTAATACCTAATAACCCATACAGTTCGTTCAGTGTTCGTGACATAAACGAGGTGCCTTGATCAGTCAGAATCTCTTTCGGGATTCCAACTCGGGAGATAACGCGGAAGAGGGCCTCTGCAATACTGCGTGCTGAGATATTGCAAAGAGGCACTGCTTCCGGGTATCGCATTGCATAGTCCACTAGAACTAATATAAAGCAGTACCCTCGTGTTGACTGATCTAATGGCCCGACGAGATCCATCCCAATTCTTTCGAACGGGGTCTCGATTAATGGTAGAGGGCGCAAAGGCGCTTTTGGAATGGCGACTGGATTTACTAACTGGCATTCACGGCATGCCGTACACCACCTACAGACATCGCCGCAAATCCCCAGCCAATAGAACCGGGCCATTATTCGGGCTAGTGTTTTATCCTGCCCTAAGTGTCCAGCCATGGGATTAAAGTGAGCCGCCGGGAATACCAATTCCCGGCGGCTCTTCAGAATTAAAAGCTGCGTGACTTGCTCTTTAGTTTGAGTGTCCTGCGTCACTCGGTATAACCTATTCTTCATAATCGCGAAGTAGGGGAAGGACGGGGTGGCGTTCGGCTGGAGCGTTTGACCATCGATTACTCTCACTTGGTCAAACGCATGCCGCAGAGTCTTGTCTGGCGACTGCTCTAATGGGAAATCCGCGAGGGATTCCCCAATAGAGAAAGGAGGAGCCTGCGGCTCCTCACCCTGACGCGGAGTTTAGTTTAGTTTATTAGCTTATTTGACAGGGACCATGTACAAGACATCGCTAGTACCAGAGTTAGCTAGAAAGCCAATTTGCGTCTGTGGTCCCTGGGCAGGGAGCTATAAAAACACAAACATACACACATGACTTACTGTTGCCAATATAAAGTACACACTAAAATAGCAACAGCATTCTAAAACATGCATCATACTAAAACATATAAAAAACATATACTATCACATCATCACATAAAAACAATACACATACAACAATAGACATCGTCATATAAAACAATACACATACCATTTCACAATACTTACTATAAAACAGCACACTGATTAATGATCACATATTTGATTAGCCTTAAGCCATGCCTTTAATGATAATTTAAACTGGCTAAAACTTGCACTGTTTCTAATGTGAACTGGAATTGCATTCCATTTTTCAGCTGCACTAACAGAAAAAGCTGATTGACCAAAGGAGGTTTTCCTATAACCCACATAGCAATCACCTCTCACAGAGGACCTTGAAACTCTTAAATTGTCTCTGCACAGTGATATACACTGCCTAAGAGGTGATGGTGCAAGATCATGGAAAAGTTTATACAATAAACACATATTAGCAAAACAAATAAAACTGTCAAAGGACAGCATGTTGTATTTTGATATAATAGCACAATGATGGTAATATCTTGGCTTTTTGTCCAAAATCTTTAAAGCCATTTTGTAAAGAGAGGCTAATGGTTTTATGGTGGTCACATCTGCCTGTGACCAACTTGTACAGCAGTATGACAGATGTGAAAAGATCATTGAGTGTAGGAACAATTTTGCAGCAGACAATGACAACTGGTGTCTGATATGCCTAAAATTTACTAAACTAGCTCTAACACATTTGGATATCTTCTTAATATGGGTTTTAAAAGACAAATTAGAATCAATGATAACACCCAGATACTTGAAGTTATCAACAGTTTTTATGGCCTCTCCCTTAACAAAGATGTCAGGTTGCTGGCTTACATCACACCTCTTGATGGAAAAGTACATGGTCACTGTCTTGCCCACATTGAGAGTAAGACAGTTGTGTGTCAGCCAATCTGACACCTTGTTTAAGGCTGAGGTAAGTTTTGGTGCAGCTTGTTCTCTGGTTTTGGCATGAACAAAAATAACTGTATCATCTGCATACATTTGCATTTGAACATCTGGGCAAACCAAAGGTAAATCATTAATATATAAGCTAAATAAAATCGGTCCTAAAATTGATCCCTGTGGCACTCCAGTTGTACTATTGGACAGGGTAGAGCATGTGCCATTAATTCTTGTGCACTGCTTTCTAGAGTCTAGATATGATTCCATCCATGTCAAAGCGGTAGTAGAAAAATCAAGCTGTGAGAGTTTAGATAACAAAACATTGTGATTAACTGTGTCAAATGCCTTCCTGAAATCCAGGAAGACAGCACCAACTACACCACCTCCATCAAGCTTAGATTTTATTTGTTCTATAAAGTAACAGAGGGCCGTTTCTGTTGAATGGTTTTTCCTAAATCCAAACTGCATAGGATGCAACAGGAAACGGTCTTCTAAGTAGGCCATCAACTGGTTACACACAACTCTTTCAGTTACTTTAGAGATGGTGGGAAGAATGCAAATAGGCCTATAGTTGGTAACGTTGGTAACATCCCCAGATTTAAAAATGGGGGTTATTACTGCTGTCTTCCAGGCAACAGGAAAATAACTTTCTGTAATGGATAAATTAACCAAGTGGGTGATAGGGGTACAGAGTATATTTGCGTATTTTTTAACAAATGCACAATCGCAGTCAAAAATATCTTTTGCCTTAGAATTTTTTAACTGCCTTAGAATTTTAATTACAGAGGTTTCTGACACTTCTGACATGCTCAAGGATGACATATCATCTTTCACTAGTGTAATGGTTTTCTCTCTTGCACCAAAACCTAATGCAAGATCATAGACTGAGTTAATAAAATAGTCATTGAACATAGAGGAAATTTGGACTTTATCCCTTATAAGGGTCCCCTGCACTAGCAATTCATACTCAGTATGTTTTTTATTATTGTCTTTCTTAAGTACTCTATTGATATTTTTCCATGTTTTCCTTGTGTTCCCTTTTGATTCATTTATAATATTAATAAAGAAATTAGCTTTAGCCTTCCTCAAGTCATTAACAACTTTGTTACGTAGCTGTTGAAATGTTCTCCTGTCACATGCTAATCCAGAGTTAAGTGCAATTTTCAATGCATGATCCCTTTGACGCATTAAGGCCCAAACTTGCTCATCAACCCAGGGTAGATTTTGTTTTTTTCTTGAGAATGTAACATTTTTACTAAACTCACCTTTAATCCTATTAATAGTAGCCATTAGGTTCTCAGAGGCATTTTCAAGGTCCCTGATTGACAGAATCGTGTTCCAATTTTGTTGCTTAAACTGACATTCAAATTCACTAATAAGCCTCTTAGGTATAATGTTAAATATTCTCCTTTCCTGTCGATACATAAACCTTTGTTTCGTTAATTTCCTTGATAATGTTAAGTTATGGTCTGATATTCCAGTTAGAAAATTAAATGTTTTTGTTATTCTCTCAGGCTTATTACTAAATATCAAATCAATTTGTGTTTGAGATGATAATGTAATTCTGGTGGGCCCTTGAATTAGTTGAGTGAGTTAAAACTGATTTGTTAAGTCTTTAAGTTTCTTTCTAACTGACTTACTAGCCCAGTTTATGTTAAAATCACCAAGTAAAATTATTTCTTTATTTGTGTTCATTTCCTTCAAAATGTTTCTTAAATGTTCATAAAACATAGTGTTTGATGAGGGTGGTCTATATATGCACATTACGGTGAATGACATGTTGGTGGATAAAGCCATTCTTATTGCCATGCATTCCAGGTCTGTGCACTTAATTTCAATTTCATTACAATTTATGGAATCTTTAACATACATCAACAGACCACCTCCTCTACCAGATATTCGGTCTTTTCTAAAAATGTTAAAACCAGGCACTCGGTATGCAACGTCAGATGACGAGTCTGCCAGCCATGATTCGGTCAGACAAAGAAAATCAAGATTTGAGTCCATTAATAATTTTTCCAGTTGATCAGTTTTTGATGCAACACTTCGGATGTTTAAATGTCCTCCTAGCAGCCCCTTGGGCTTTGCGTGCGGGTCCCACAGAACTTTTGCATGGTTCATTGTTTGGAAAAACAGGAAGTTGCGCCATTTATGAATGGACAGTTTATCACACACTTTGTTGAATGGGGGGATTATTCCATTTCCATTTGCCGGTGTAACGTTCAAAGGAAGAGGTGGCAGAAGTTTATAATTTTGTTGCACGTTCATCGAATTACCAGAGGTGTCAACAGTACCTTGTCTGATGGTTGTAGCAGCAGCAGATTCCGTGTCACCACTACAGCTGATGGGCCCAGGGTTTTGGTGGATATCCCCTGCAAGTAGTAGCGTCATGACGAGGTAACCGAGAGATCTTCTCAGTTGTAGGGATGATCTTTCTTTCTCCCTGGTTCGGATCTGCCTTGTCGGGGGAGCCGCATTTCCATGATTTAAAATCACGGAGTACGAGATGTATTGACTCCACGGATCAAAGGTAACAAGTTGTTGCTGGTTTGTTGTTATCCAACAACAACGGATAGACAAAACTAGCACTGTAACGATGTAGCTTGCAATTATGGCCGACTTTATCAAATCACTTATCAACTTGCGCTGTTTATGTTTAATTATGAAACACAAACCCGGAAAATTATTGATTAATTTTGTAGTGGCGTTTTTGGCACCTGCCGCACCTGCCTTGCGACGTAAGCGTTCCGCCATCTTGTCTAAAAGAGTCTCTAAAGGAGATGACGTAGACGGCTCTGTGACAGCTGCTCCCGCCAAAGTGACACCGGGACCTCCCCCTGTCAAATGGCAGGACCCACTCTTTACTAAGTGTATCATTAAATCCCGAAATCCCGGCCAATCAGTCCCCAAAATTAAAGAGTGGGTAAGGAGAGGATTAACCGCCGCCTTCACTATAAATTTTTCCCCTCGGAAAAAAATGTGGACTGACACTAAAGGGTAGTTGTGAACATCCCCGTGCACACACAACACCTTCACCAATTGTGCTCCCCCCAATGCTTCGTCTTGCACCAGGCTTTGGTGGATTGAGGTCTGATTACAGCCAGAATCCACCAACGCCTGATATGTATCCCCTTGGATACTCACCGGTATGCGATACGCTCCGGCCCGATCGAGGGCGGCTCCTGGCGCGTTGGGGATCCGAACCACCGCACCCACCTCCATTACCAAGCACTGCTGTTGGAGGTGGCCCGGTTCCCCGCAGCGCCAGCAAACCGGCCCAGGCTTCCTCTCTGCACTAGTGCTCTGGGGCTCACTCACCTGAGGGGGGGGGGAGAGACAGACACAGAAGGGAGACATGGAAGGGCACCGCAGGTGCGGCGGGCTGGCTGAGGTGGCGCCGGCCCCCGCCTCCGCGGTGGGGGAATGGGGCGAGGAGAAGACAGGAGGAGGAGGAGGAGGAGAGAGAGAGGAGAGAAGAGAAGGAGTCGTCTGCTGTCCTGCCGTCGGGACAGCCGCCAGATGATCCTCCGCCAGCTCGATTGCCTGATCCAGCGACGCCGGGCGGTGGCACTGGACCCACTCTGCGGTTCCCGCTGGTAAATGCACGATGAACTGTTCCAGTACCACCTGGTCGATGAGTCCCTCGGCGTCGCAGCTGTCGGCCCTCAACCACCACCAGCAGGCGTCCCGGAGTTGCTGGCCAAACGCGAATGGCTGGCCGACTTCCTCCAAGAGCAGAGCGCAGAAACGCTGATGTTGTTGCTCCGGGGTGCATCCCACCCGCTGGAGGACGGCCCGGCGAAGGTCCGCGTAGGCCAGCCGGTGGTCGGCGAGGAGCTGTAGCGCAGCCAGCTGCGCCTCTCCCATTAGCAGGGGGAGGAGGCGCGCCACACGCTGTTCCACCGGCCACCCCAAGGTCTCTGCTACCTGCTCAAAGAGCGTGAAGAATGCCTCGGGGTCGTCCTGCGGGCCCATCTTTGTGAGGGTGAGGGGGGAAGGGCCCGCGGCAGTGGAGATGGTGGACCCCGCTGACGTGAGGAGGTGCCGGAACGCCCGACAATCTTCCTGTTGCGCCAGCACCAGGGCCTTGAACCGTTGTTCTTGCTCCTTTCGGAGGGCGAGCAGCACCTGGTGCTGGCTCTGTTGGGCCGTGGCGAGGGCGTGGATCAGGTCAGCGAAGGTGGAGGACTCCATGGGGCTGTTGTCTTCTGTGCTCGTCCCGGGTTTCAGCACCACTGTAGCAGTTCGTGTAGGTGGGTGGAGCACAGAAGGATGGCAGGACAGAACTGATTTCATAAAACTCTCTTTTATTAAGCTTTTCAGCTTTTATCTCTATTCCCACACACTCAGACACACGTACACACATCAGCCATCTGGTCGTGGAGAGAGCTCCCTCTGCTCTCGCTCTCTCCCCTTAAATAGGGTGCGGTCACTGGGAAGACACACAAACACATTAATTAACAGGTGTAGTGATTCTGCCACTTACCTTCCCTGACTCCGCCCTCCTGTCACAAACCGATGCTAGACCATGCCCCCGCTGCCACACCCCTTTTCTAGGCAGGTGTGCTGAAGTTAGTTTGGAAGCGTGGAAGACGCCATGAGGACTCAGTCTTCAACTGTAGTGTCCCCTTTAGTTTAAGATTAAGTTTTGTTTGGTGAACTCATTTATTTCCCCATTGATTTTGATGTATTTACAAAGGCCTGTTTTGTTTGTTTGTTTTTTTATTTCAATTCCATGAGAGTACCACAATTAAACAATAACCTACATATTCAGCAACTCTCAGTAAACACTATTCAAAGAAAACCCCTGGGCCAGCAGAATCATCATGGATCACCAAACAAACTGTGAGTAATAAAACAACACTGTGCGTTGTTCATGTCGCTGGCGTCTGTGGGCGGCTTGATTAGTTTTATTGAAGCCGCAATAGTAAAAATCTGATTTGACAGACCGAACCTCTTTTATGTGCAGTTATCACTGAAAAATATCAGTCAGTCATCGAGCGTACTCGCGTACATGTTTGAGCTTTCTCCATTGAACTCGTCGTATTGGGAAGCGTCTCTCTTGGTAAATTCATATCTTGTTCCATCTGCTCTACATATGTTGTTGCTGGGCGACCCCTGCTTCATTTACCATGCCTTGGTTCCCAAAAAAAAAAAAACAAAAAAAAAGCTGTGATGCAACTTCGTCCTTACTCCTGTGAATATGGCTGCAAAATCTTAGTCTGTGTTCTCAAAGGGTTGCTTTAATTGATGGTGTCTCTCCATAGAGTTCCTCATTTGTTAGGTGGTCTTGCCAAGTGATGTCTAATGTGACTTGTAGTAATTGGGTATAGCAACCATCCAGTTGTTTCTCCAATGTCTTTGTTAAAGTCCAACTTTCTGCTCCGTATAATATGTTTTCCACTGACGCACTGAAGAACCGAACTTTAAGCTGCCTGCTGAGATTTGGCTTCCAGATTGTCTTTAATTTATTAAGTGCTGCCTTTGCTTTTCTGATCTTTATATCTCTCTCACTCTGTGTAATCCAAGATCCGAGGTATTGAAAATCTTCAGTCTGCTCCAGCTCACTGTTGTTCTGAGTGGTAAGAACTCCTTGCTGATTGAATGCCATGAACTCGGTCTTACTTGCATCGATATGGAGTCCCACATCCTTTGCAGCTGATTCCACTCTAGTTTGAAGACTCTGAGCTTTTTCAAGGTTGTCTGATATCAGTAGAATATCGTCTGCGAAGTCAGTATCAGTAATCGTCACTGCTGGGTATCGTCTACTTTGTCTCTGTTCCAGGGTAAATCCAAGTTCCTCGTGATCATCTAGGGCTGTTCTCATTGCGTAATCTAGGGTTACAATAAATAGGAATGGAGCCAGTACATAATAATAATAATAATAATAATAATAATAATAAGTTAAATTTATATAGCGCCTTTCAAAAAACCCAAGAACGCTTTACAATTATAGAAAAAAAAACTAAAATAAATAAATAATAAATAAATAAATAAATAAATAAAAAGTCCACCAAGTAGGGGTCAGGATCTAATTCCCGTGGTGTAGCAGCCACATGCCCCCCCAAAAGGCGCAAGAAAACAAGTCCCACATCTCCAGCACCGCCGCCGTCAGCGACATCGCTCGAACACCACGCCGTGGATCCACACAGCGAGCAGAGAAGCTCCGCCACGCAGAGCACTGGTGTGTCCCAAACCGCCTGCACAGCCGCCGCGACACCACCGAGCAACATCGCTCGGAACATCACGCCAAGCATTAAAGCGCAGAGCGCTGGACAACCACGATGTAAAATGAGCAGCAAGCTCACTGCAGTCCACAGCTGGGAGCACAGGCATAGCCCACGGCGAACCAAAGCCTGGAGGGAACCGACGCCCAAAACTAGGTCTGGAGCTACACCACCACCGGTGGAGAAAACACTCAAACAAACATCAAACTACACAAACACACACAAAAAAATAGAAAAAGAAATAAAACAAAACAAAATAAAAAAGCTCCGGCTACATCACCCTGTAGGATGCCTGCTAGTCTCATCTCATTATCTCTAGCCATTTTATCCTGTTCTACAGGGTTGCAGGCAAGCTGGAGCCTATCCCAGCTGACTACGGGCGAAAGGCGGGGTACACCCTGGACAAGTCGCCAGGTCATCACAGGGCTGACACATAGACACAGACAACCATTCACACTCACATTCACACCTACGGTCAATTTAGAGTCACCAGTTAACCTAACCTGCATGTCTTTGGACTGTGGGGGAAACCGGAGCACCCGAAGGAAACACACGGGGAGAACATGCAAACTCCACACAGAAAGGCCCTCGCCGGCCACGGGGCTCGAACCCGGACCTTCTTGCTGTGAGGCGACAGCGCTAACCACTACACCACCGTGCTGCCCTACACCTGCTAGTATGGAAAAGAAATCATTTTCACCATCAGGAGACAATACTTTAGTAAATATATCAGCCTACATCAAACCTATTGCTGAAACAACTGCATCAGGTATCCCACAGGCTTTAAGAAGAGAGAGCATCTTGTTCCTATTAATAGTGTTGAAGGCCTTTAACTGCACTTTTTGAGGCTTATTATTTCTAGAAATTTCTCTAATAATTTGCCAAACTTTCTGAGACTGTTGTTGCACAGCAACACTTTCAATGTCGACAGATTTTCGTTGTATGGACTCAGGTTGTTTGTGATTGTACACCTCCTGTAGTTCTATCTTTGCTTGAGTGCATGCAGGTGCAGATGTGACAAAAACATATTAAAACATAAAACATCTCATCTCATTATCTATTCTGAATATGATTCTGAATTAGCTCTGCCTATTTTTTACAGTGCCCTCCACAATTACTGGCACCCATTATAAAGATGAGTAAAAGAAAAAAAGGTTCGAAAAAATCCACCTTTTGGTGAAGTCGCTTCATCTCACATGGAGAAAAATGAGAAAAATCCAACCTTTAATTGAAATAAATTTATTCAGAGAAAAACAAATCTCTCAAGAGATTTTTTTTTCAACAAAAACGTGTCAATATTATTGGCACACCTGCATTTAATACTTTGTACTTTGTAATACTGAATACTTTGTTTTCTTTCTGCTCCTCCTACTCAAGCGAGTAGGACGCTTCTTTGCTTTGCTCCTGCTTTCTTGATCTTTATTTCTATACTTTACTTTCTCATTGAATTTCCACTATTTTTTTCTCATTTTATTTTTCATCTTTATAAGCTTTTAATTTAATTTTAATTTAATTTCCACTATTTTTTTTTTCATCTTTATAAGATAAGTTAGTTTTTAATACAAAATGCCAGGGAGCAAAAAATCCTGCAGAAAATGCATGGAACTAGAACAGAGGATTTCTATTCTGGAATCAAAGATTGATGCTCTGCCAAAGACGGACGAATTAAAAGCGATATCTCAGGAAAGGAGTACAGAAACAGTGGCTGAGAATGCAGAGATTGCACTCAGACAGACCGAGGACATTGCAGATCAAGTGGAAGAATTCATCAATCAAGCTGGGCAAAATGTGAGTACAGAAAACTGGCAAATGATGGGTGGTAAGCCCAAAAATAAAAACAGAAGAGTAATTACTTCAACACCAGCTCGTTCTACAAATTACAATAGGATCTACAATCCTATGGAAAATCCATAGCCCATAAGGCTTCAGAACAAATTTGAATGCCTCAGGGATGTGGAAGAGGATTTGTCAAGCGGACAAACACATAGTAAAAAGAGATCACACCAAGATCAAAGAGCTGTGAGAAGAGGCAAAAAGCAGCTCGTAACACCACCTGATCCCACAACCCTTGTTCTTGGTGATTCCACTGTAAGACAATTAAAAGGTTATGGGATGATTATTTGTTGCCTTCCAAATGCATCCATCTCTGACACCAAAGACAGCATTTTGAAACTCATGTCCGAGCATAAAACTATTAAACGTATTGTTGTGCATGTGGGAGCAAATGATGTTTTCAGAGAACAGCTGTTTGTCCAAGATGATTTCAGAAAACTTTTTTCTGAGCTCTATAAGACTGGAATTCAATCTTTTATGAGTGGCCCACTCTCAGCGAGAGGAAGTTTTGCTTTTTCTCGACTCTTCAGTCTTAACACCTGGCTTGGAAAAACTTGTTTTTCATTTGGTATGAACTTCATAGACAATTTTAACCTTTTCTGGAATCGCAGAGAATTTTACAAGCCAAATAGCACTGAACTCAGCTGGATTGGAGCCAAAGTCTTAGTAGACCATTACAGACTTGCAATCTTTTCTCAGCCAGCATTGAGGAAAACAGTTGATAAGATGTCGCAGACTGACATAGTTACAAAGCCTAAACAATCATCTTTGCAAGTTGTCATCAAGGACACACAGACATCTGACCTGCAAGACTCCCAACATTCAAAGACAGATGACTCCACTTCCCCTCGGATGGATTTCCCAAATAGTATGAAAAAATTGCTCCCAATGGCTACACTCTCTTTTTCCAGCCCAAATCTGTCGCGACAAGCAGTGTACCCAGTTCATCAAAATTGTGTTTGCCCAGGACTTTCAGCTGGCTACAAATCTTTTTCACCATCCAAAAGATACATGTCATCTCCAATCCTTTCACCCTCAAACCAAATGGAACATTTAGAAAGTCTTGTTTGATGTACTCTGGGTCCCTGCAAATGGGTGTAGTGTTGAAAACCAGCTGGGACCCAATGTGCCTATGCCACTTTCTATTCCTGTGTTGATAAGAAACAGAAAACATAGAGCACATTTAACCCTGGGGGTGAACCAATCTAATCTCCTTCCTGTTTTAAAACAGCATCAGAGTGCACAAGCAGATATTACTTCTAGACTTTCTGTAAAGCTAGCTCTTCTGAACATTAGATCACTTTTAAAAAAGTCATTTTAATTAATGATCTTATTTGCAAACACAATCTTGATTTTTTGCTTCTAACTGAAACCTGGCTGGATCAAGCAAATAGTGCTACCACCCTTATTGAAGCAGCTCCCCCAAATTTTAATTTTTTGAATGTTACCCGACAAGGGAAAGGTGGAGGGATCGCAAATATATTCAAAGTCTCTTTTCAATGTAAACAATCCTCACTTGGTGATTTTATGTCCTTTGAACACTTATGTGCACTTGTTACATGCTCTCCTAACATATTATTATTAACTATTTATAGGCCTCCGAGACATTCAGCCAAAGTCTTTCTTGAAGAGTTTGGTGAACTGTTGTCAGTCATTTGCTTAGAGTTTGATTGTCTTATTATATCTGGGGATTTTAACTTGCATGTAGATAATACTGATAACATTTATGCCAAAGAACTACTTGCAATTATTGACAACTTCAACCTAGTACAACATGTACAGGGGCCGACCCACTCTCGTGGTCATACTCTTGACCTCATCATCACAAAGGGTCTTACTGTTTCGAATACTGTTGTTGACCTGGCCTTATCCGATCATTTCTGTGTTTTCTTTGATGTTTCTATGTCTCCTCACATTCAGAACAGCTCAACGACTATAGGTAGGAGAGTCATAAAAGACAACACATGTGCTCTCTTTGAGCAAGCTCTCTCTCAGAACTCAACCAAAATGTCAGACTCTGTAGCTGATTTACTGGAATTTTTTAATTTAAATATGACCCAAATTATGGATGATCTCATCTCATTATCTGTAGCCGCTTTATCCTTCTACAGGGTCGCAGGCAAGCTGGAGCCTATCCCAGCTGACTACGGGCGAAAGGCGGGGTACACCCTGGACAAGTCGCCAGGTCATCACAGGGCTGACACATAGACACAGACAACCATTCACATTCACACCTACGGTCAATTTAGAGTCACCAGTTAACCTAACCTGCATGTCTTTGGACTGTGGGGGAAACTGGAGCACCCGGAGGAAACCCACACGGACATGGGGAGAACATGCAAACTCCACACAGAAAGGCCCTCGCCGGCCCTGGGGCTCGAACCCAGGACCTTCTTGCTGTGAGGCGACAGCGCTAACCACTACACCACCGTGCCGCCATGGATGATATTGCTCCATTCAAAATCAAAAGAGTCAGTGATAAGCAGAAAGCACCATGGAAGCAGTACCCGGCTGTTAAACTGCTAAAGAGAGAATGTAGAAAGACTGAAAGAAAATGGCGCAAATCTAAACTTCACATCCATTATCAAATCCATAAAGGGATGCTTTGTAATTATAATTATGAAATACGTAAAGCAAGACAGTCTTTCTTCTCCAACATCATCAGCAGGAATATGAACAATGCCCGTGTGCTATTTTCAACAGTAGAGAAGCTAACTAATCCCCCACCACAATTAGCACCTGAACTTCTCTCAGTTAATAAATGCAATGAGTTTGCATCCTTTTTCAAAGGTAAAATTGATAAAATACGGCAGAATATTACTCATAATATATCTCAGTTGCAAAAAATTGAAAAACTGCAATCACCAATGACACAGATGTGTCATTGAAAGAACTTCAACACAATGTCAGAATTTTGTTTAATTGATTATGAGACTCTTGAAAAAACTGTACAAAATCTCAGTTCCTCAACATCTGAATTGGACATTCTGCCCACCAACTTTTTTAAGTCTGTTCTTCATCTTATAATTACAGATGTGCTTCAAATTATAAATAGATCCTTGGAGACTGGCATTGTTCCTGTGTCCCTAAAAAAACCCGTTGTAAAGCCCCTTCTTAAAAAAAAATAATCTGGATCCTTCAGTATTAAATAACTACAGGCCAATATCAAATTTACCATTCATTGGGAAAATCCTTGAAAAAATTGTCTTCAATCAATTAACTGCCTTCTTGATATCAAACAGCCGTTTTGATAACTTTCAGTCAGGATTTCGTGCCAATCATAGCACTGATTAAAGTTATAAATGACATACGTCTTAATACTGATGCAGGAAAAACATCGGTCCTGGTATTACTGGACCTCAGTGCAGCTTTTGATACTGTTGATCACAACATACTGCTATATCGACTTGAACACTGGGTTGGATTGACTGGTAAAGTTATCAATTGGTTAAATTCATACTTAAAAGATAGAAGCTTCTTTGTTACCCTGGGAAATTGTTCCTCAACGTCAATGTCCTTGACCTGTGGTGTCCCCCAGGGGTCGATTCTTGGACCATTACTTTTCAACCTTTATATGCTCCCACTTGGGCAAATTATTAATAAAAATTCAATTTTGTATCACTGCTATGCAGATGACACCCAAATTTATTTTGCTCTATCACCTAATGATTATGCCCCCCTTGAATGTCTCTACCAGTGTATCGATCAAATCAATAGCTGGATGTCACAAAATTTTCTTCAGTTGAACACAGATAAAACAGAAGTAATTCTATTTGGAAAAAAGATGAAAGACTCAGGATTACCACTATTCTTGACACAAAAGGGATTAAAACTAAAGAAATGGTTAAAAATCTTGGTGTTTTCATTGACAGCGAGCTAAACTTTGACAGTCACTTGAAAGCAATCACTGAAACGGCATTTTATCACCTAAAAAACATTTCCAAACTAAGAGGACTTATGTCAAAAAATGATCTGGAAAAACTAATACATGCCTTCATCTCTAGTAGGGTTGATTACTGCAATGGCCTTTTCACAGGCCTGCCAAAAAAGACCATCAAATGACTTCAGCTGGTTCAAAATGCAGCAGTGAGGGTTCTCACACGAACAAAAAGAACAGAGCACATTACTCCAATTCTAAGGCCCCTTCACTGGCTTCCAGTAAGCTACAGAATTGACTTTAAAGTATTGCTGCTGGTGTACAAATCTCTAAATGGTACAGGGCCCAATTACCTCTCTGATATGTTGCAGCGGCCTAACCCAATCAGATCTACCAGATCAAAACAGAAACATTTACTATTAAAACCAGTTGTTAAAACAAAGTATGGTGAAGCAGCTTTTAGCTACTATGCAGTACAGCTATGGAACCAACTGCCAGAGGACATCAAAAATGCTCCTGCTGTTGGCAGCTTCAAATCTAGGTTAAAGACCAAGCTGTTCTCAGATGCTTTTTGTTAAATAATTAATATTGTCTTCTTTACATTCTTTACATTCTTCTACTTTCTCTGCATGTTTTAAATTTACTTTAACTTTATTCTATTTTATTCTTTATTCTATTCTGCTGGTTTCATTTTTCTCCTCCTATTTGAACTACTACTTCATTTTATTATTTTATTTCTACTATTGTTTAATTCTTATTTTATTTTAATTCTTTTAATTAATTGTTTTAGAATAAAAATAAAATTATTTTATGTAATTTTATTTCTCTATTGTTTGCTGTTTGTTTTTACTTCTGTAAAGCACATTGAACTGCCATTGTGTATGAAATGTGCTATATAAATAAACTTGCCTTGCCTTGCATTTAATACTTTGTACAACCTCCTTTTGCCAGTAAAACAGCACTGAGTCTCCTATAAGGTTAGATTTTTTCCAACTCTCAACACTAATCTTTACAAGGGGTGCCAATAATTGTGGAGCATACTGTGTACACAGACACAGATGCTAATATATATACGGTATATCAGGGTTCTAATTAGGCCTTTTCAGTGTATCGGGCTGATACGCAATGTTTGTTTCCTGCTACGGCCACAATATTTCCGACACGCCTGTAAAAGTTGCCGCTACACTAACAAAAAGACTTGTCAATCTTGAAAATGTGGTCTTTTGTTTACTTTTTCTTATGACACAACATGGTGCATTGAACCTGTCGGAGTAACGGTCAGTAGGGGAAGGGCTGATATGAGTTAGATCTGGATAGTCATGGACTGTAATTGAACGGCTGAAGCTGAAAATAAAGCTGACACTTGGTGAACATCAACTGGATGTTTTATTCTTATTCCATAAATATATCACCAATATAGTTGAATATTAATTATAATAAATCTTCAATCAAAAACAATCACGTTAACTTTTGACAAAAAAAAAAATCATTAATATTACCAAAAAAGAGTGACTTTCAGGAAATGCACTAGAACAGTGGTTCTCAAACTTTTTTCACCAAGTACCACCTCAGAAAATACTTGGCTCTCCAAGTACCAGCATAATGACCAACATTAAAATACAGTAGCGTAGTAGGCCTAAGTATTCATTAAAAACAAGGTGGAGGTTTTATTTAACAAGTATATTTAATATTGTTGGCCACTGTAACATTACGCACAGTACTTTGAACAGTAACACTGTGTTTAAATATAGGAAAATAAAACACTGTACTTAAATAATGAATCAAATAAAATTAATTGCATATAAGTGAAATAAAACATTGTACTAAAAATAAATATTAAAAGACAGTTCTTAAAGATTAAATGAAAATGTACTTAAAAGTTAAATAGCTGTACTGTACTTAAATGTTAAGTAAAAAAAAAAAGTACTGTACTTGATGTACTTGAAAAAAATCAAAACAGGCTATGCATAGCTGCAGTTCTTGCCGTTTCTTAACTCCAGTGACTGCTTTCTGAAACAGAAACACACACCCACAAACAGAGGAAGAATAAGATTAAGAATAAAACAAAAGTGAGGAAAAGCATTAAGAATAACAGCTTATAATGTTAAATATACACAGACTATTGACTGATTGACTATTGATTGACAACTTACTGAGCTTAATGTGATGGGTGTGCATGCCTCTGTGAACACAGTCCTGCAACGTCTGGGTCAATGGAGCTCAGCTTCAGTCTCAGGTTTGGCTCAGCATCCACTGCTTCAGTTCATCATGTTTTTGTAAAAAAAAAAAATCCATTGGTTTGTCCTTTAGCGCTGTGTGTTTGGTTGTAAGATGCCGTTTGAGATGCGATGGTTTCATGGACTCATTGCTCAGAACGTCCCCGCATACAACACACTGCGGCCTGGGCAGCTCCTCTGTCCCGCTCCAGATGAATCCCAGTTTTATGTATTTTTCGTCAGACTTCCTCCTCACTGGTTTCTGCCGTTTGCTAGCAGTTCTGGGGCTGGTTTTGCCACTGTCGTTAGCATCTGCGCTCGGCTCACACACGTCCTCTTCAGTTCTCCCTCTCTCCTGATCCACGCTCCCATTCGCGGATTTAAGCCACGACAGTAATTTTGTCGTACTCGTCATAATTAGCAAAGCCACCTCCACCTTTTCCCATCACAGCCGAGTCTACCAATGGCGGATAACCGTCTGTCAGCGGAACCGGCGGGAATGCGTACGTACGCTACGTATGGCTACCCAGAAGCACTTGCAAACTTTTTAAAATTATTAACTTAATTTGTATTTCCTTTCATTTTCTTGTCATTGGTTGATAAGATATTTTCATCCATTCGGATATTATGGATAGTATTTCACTTTTTATTTATTTTTATTTTTTTATATTTAATTAAGTGATTCTTTGGCGTACCACTCGAATGGAGCCCGCGTACCACAGTTTGAGAAGCACTGCACTAGAATGCATCTCTGAGTATGTCAAACCCATGAGCTTTTGGGGGCTGAAGGTGGCCCCGAACCCCCAGCCGTTATGACTGGTGCCACTACACTGATATTTTGGTCTAGCTAGAACCCAGGGAAAATAAATATTGAACGCGTCAACATTTTTCTGAGTAAATATATTTCTGATGGGGCTATTGACATGAAATTTTCACCAGATGCTGGTAACAACCCAAGTAATTCAGACATACAAAGAAATCAAAACATATATGTCCATAAATTAAGTGTAATAAAGTGGAATGACATGGGGAATAAGTATTGAACACGCTTACTGAAATTTATTTAATACTTGGTAGAAAAGCCTTTGTTGGTAATGACAGCTTCAAGACGCCTCCTGTTTGGAGAAACTAGTCGCGTGCATTGCTCAGGTGTGATTTTGGCCCGTTCTTCCACACAAACTGTCTTCAAATCTTGAAGGTTCCGGGGGGCCTCTTCTATGAACTCTAATCTTCAGTTCTTTCCATAGATTTTCAATTAGATTCAAGTCATGTGATTGGCTGGGCCGTTCGAGCAGCTTTATTTTCTTTCTCTGAATCCAGTTGAGAGTTTCCTTGGCTGTGTGTTTGGGATCATTGTCTTGCTGAAATGTCCACCCTTGTTTCATCTTCCACATCCTGGTAGATGGCAGCAGATTCCTATCAATAAGGTCTCTGTGCATTTCTCCATTCATCCTTCCTTCAATTATATGAAGTCTGCCTGTACCATATGCTGAAAAACAGCCCCAACACCATGATGTTCCAACCTCCAAATGTCACTGGTGGTAAGGTGTTTTTGTGGCGATGTGCAATGCCATTTCTCCTCCAAACATGGTGTGTGCTATAAAATCCAAAGAGTTCAATTTTGGTCTCATCTGACCAGACTATATTCTCCTGGTATTTCCTTGGCTTATCCAAATGTTGTGCAGCAAACTTTAAATGAGCTTCAACATGCTTTTTCTTCAGCAATGGAGTCCTCCGTGATGAGCGTGCATCGAGGCTATGGCGGTTGAGTGCATTACTTATTGTGTTCTTTGAAACAACTGTACCTGCTAATTCCAGATCTTTCTGAAGCTCTCTGCGAGTGCTCATGGGCTCTTGAACAACTCTTCTGATTATTCTTTTGACTCCTCTGTCAGAAATTTTGTGAGGAGCACCTGGTCGTGGCCGGTTTATGGTGAAATGATGTTCTTTCCACATCTGGATAACGGCCCTAATGGTGCTCACTGGAACATTCAGAAGTTTAGAAGTACGTCTGTAACCAATGCCATCAGTATGTTGTGCAACAATAAGGTTGCAAAGGTCTTGAGAGAGCTCTTTGCTTTTACCCATCATGAGATGCCACGGGGCTCGAACCCGGACCTTCTTGCTGTGAGGCGACAGCGCTAACCACTACACCACCGTGCCACCCCATATATATATATATATATATATATATATATATATATATATATTAATTAAAATCACTGGCGGCACGGTGGTGTAGTGGTTAGCACTGTCGCCTCACAGTAAGAAGGTCCGGGTTTGAGCCCTGTGGCCGGTGAGGGCCTTTCTGTGTGGAGTTTGCATGTTCTCCCCGTGTCCGCGTGGGTTTCCTCCGGGTGCTCCGGTTTCCCCCACAGTCCAAAGACATGCAGGTTAGGTTAACTGGTGACTCTAAATTGACCGTAGGTGTGAATGTGAGTGTGAATGGTTGTCTGTGTCTATGTGTCAGCCCTGTGATGACCTGGCGACTTGTCCAGGGTGTACCCCGCCTTTCGCCCGTAGTCAGCTGGGATAGGCTCCAGCTCGCCTGCGACCCTGTAGAACAGGATAAAGCGGCTAGAGATAATGAGATGAGATATAAAATCACAATTTTTGAATTATTTTTGATGGTTTCATATATTTCGTAATGATATTTTTTTCCTAAATATTTGTCAACATACTGCCATTGTGGCACGGGAGCCTGTGATTGGTGGACAGCCGACAAAGGGTGTCTCCCATTGGTTGTAAATCGTGACATCAAAATCGTAAACATGTACAGGACCCACTGATTTGCTGTTCATATACTGAAACCAAGCGGAGATGTCCGGCGTCTGTTGCTGTTGTCCAAAGAAAACTACAGCTAATAAAGCTCTACTACTGGATTACTTGGATAGTCTTAGTCAGAAAGAAGCGAAGGATAGATATACGCGGAAATTAGAGTTTATTAGCGATTATAATCCATGCAGAATTCCTCAAAATGATTGGAGTGATGGTGCAGATTTGTGGCTTAGCATTAGCTGCATGTTGGAATATATTGGAAGATATTGCAGGGCACTGTGTGAGACGTCTGCCTCTCCAGTAGCTCTGTAGTTTTTAGCTCTTTAAACCTCTTTTTTTCCACCTTTTTTTACTTTTCTGCTCTTATTATGAAGACATAGTGGGTTTTACTAAGATAACATGGATATTTTTAACTTTAACATGCAACCAGGAGCCAGTTTTCTCACTTACTCGAGAGAGGAGCTGCTGGCCTTGAAAACAATGGGACGAGCCAGGATACGACACCCCATCCCGGCCGAGCTGAGGAGGAAACCCAGGGGCTGCAAAGCTGGAGCTAAGCTAAAGGCTCGGCTAGCGGACAACCGGCAGCACTGCAAACCATCCATTCCCTCCGTTATCATGGGGAATGTGAACTCAGTGCTGAATAAAGTCGACGAGCTTTCCACTCTGAACAACCAGCGGATTTATCAGGAGAGCAGCTTATTTATCTTTACAGAGACATGGCTAACACACCTTGTACCGGATGCTAATGTGGACCTGCAGGGATTCACTGCTGTGAGAGCCAACAGAGACACTAACACATGCGGGAAAAGCAAAGGTGGGGGACTCATCATTTATGTTAACAACCGCTGGTGTAACCCGGGACATATCTCCGTAAAGACAGTTTTATATTGCCTGGACTTGGAGCTGCTAGCCATTAGCCAGCGGCCATATTATCTGCTGAGGGAGTTCAGTCACGTGATCACCATCTGTGTTTACATCCCTCTGAGGGCTGACGCAGCCGCTGCATGTGAGGGGATTCACTCTGTCACAGCAAGGCTGCAGACACAGCACCCTGAGGCATTTATGATCATTTCTGGGGACTTTAATCATGCTAATTTGGACTCTACTTTGGCTGCTTTTACCAGGCTGTGGATTGTCCAACAAGGAACAACAGGACAATTGACTTGCTGTATGCAAATGTGAGGGATGCATACAGAGTCACACCCCTCCCCCCACTAGGGAAGTCTGACCACAACCTGGTTCTTCTACAGCCGAAGTACACTCCCCTGGTTCAAAGGCAGCCTGCAACAACTAGCTCCATCAGGAGGTGGTCCCGTGAAATGGAAGATGCCCTCAGGGACTGCTATGTCATCACGGACTGGGATGTGCTGCTTAGCCCACACTGTGAGGACATAGAGGGGCTGACACACTGTCTGACAGATTACCTCAACTTCTGTGCAGACATGGTTCCCCCCACTAAGACTGTACAGTGTTACCCTAATAACAAGCCATGGGTAACACAGGAAGTCAAAGCTGTCCTCAACAGGAAGAAGGCCGCCTTCAGGAGCAGGGATAGGGAGGTGATGAAAGCAGCACAGCAGGAGGTGAAACGCTGCGTGAGGGAAGCTGAGGACAGCTACAGGAGAAAGGTGGAGTAGAAGCTGAAGGAGAACAGCATGAGGGAGGTCTGGGAAGGTGTGAAAACCATCACAGGCCACAATACAAAGACCAGAGTCATTGAGGGGACAGTGGAGAGGGTGAATGAGTTGAATGACTTCTTCAATCGGTTCAACCAGCCCATGTCCCCCCCACCCTCTCCTTCACTGCAGCCATCTCTCCTTCTTCCCTCAACACACCTCCCCCCAGTCATCACAGCAGCCCCCTCCTCCCCCACCTCAACACAGACTCCTCTACGCATTACTGCAGACCAGGTCAGAGGTCAACTGAGGAAGATTCACCCCAGGAAAGCAGCAGGCCCGGACAAGGTGTGTCCCCGACTACTGAAGACCTGCGCTGCTGAACTGGGTGAACCACTGCAACGCATCTTCAACCTCAGCCTGCAGCTGGGGAGAGTGCCCACCCTCTGGAAGACATCATGTATCATTCCAGTTCTCAAAAAGAATCGGCCCAGCGAGCTGAACGACTTCCGACCGGTGGCACTCACTTCACATCTGATGAAGACGTTGGAGTGGCTCTTCCTCAGCCTCCTCAGACCCCAGGTACAACATGCCCAGGACTGTCTGCCGTTTGCGTACCGGGCAGGTGTTGGTGTGGAAGACGCCATCCTCTACCTGCTACACCGAGTCCACTCACATCTCGATAAGGGAAATGGCACAGTGAGGATCCTCTTCCTGGACTTCTCGAGTGCCTTCAACACCATCCAGACCCTATTGCTTCATGACAAACTGATCAGGATGCGAGTGGACCCCTGCCTGGTCACTTGGATCTCCAGCTACCTCACTGACAGGCCACAGTACGTCAGGCTGAAGGTCATCACATCTTACACTGTGATTAGCAGCACCGGAGCACCCCAGGGCACGATGCTGGCCCCTCTTCTCTTCACCCTGTACACCGTGGACTTCTGCTACAACTCAGAGCTGTGTCACATTCAGAAGTTTGCTGATGACACAGCCATCGTTGGGTGTATCAGTGATGACAGAGAGGAGGAGTATAGGAGCCTGGTGAGGGACTTCACTGTGTGGTGTGACAGGAACCATCTGCAGCTCAACACCTCGAAGACCAAGGAGCTGGTCATTGACTTTGGGAGGTCCAGACCAACGTCATGACCAGTTCTGATCGAGGGAGTCGAGGTGGAGGCTGTGGATTCCTACAAGTACCTCGGGCTGTGGCTGGACAGCAAGCTGGACTGGACTTACAACACTAACCACCTGTACAGGAAGGGACAGAGCAGGCTATACTTCCTTAGGAGGCTGCGGTCCTTTAACATCTGCAGGAAACTCCTGTGGATATTCTATCAGTCTGTGGTCGCCAGTATCCTGTTTTACACCGTGGTGTGTTGGGGGGGGGGCAGCACATCCAAGAAGGACACATCCAGGCTGGACAAACTGATCAGGCGGGCCGGCTCTGTGGTCGGCATGAAGCTGGACTCTCTGGTGACGGTGACAGAGAAGAGGACTATGGACAAACTATTGAACATCATGGATGATGCCAGTCACCATCTGCACACCGTCATCAACAACCAGGGGAGCCTGTTCAGTGACAGAATGCTCCTTCCCAAGTGCAGGACGAACAGACTCAAAAACTCCTTTGTCCCTCATGCCATCAGACTGTACAACTCCTCTCTTGGGGGAGGAGGGGTAACAGGAGGACAGAGGACGGGAAGGAGCAGTAGCCTAGCCTAACAATAAGCAATACCGGACAATGTGCAATAATAATGTGCAAGACAAAATGCAATCATTCCCCCCTCCTTCCCCCTCCTCTCTCCCCCCCTTCCTCTCTTCCCCATATCTTATTCTTTTTATATTTGTATATGTAAATACTTATTTTAATGTATCTAGAAGTTTTCCTCTATTTCTTTTCTCCGTTCATCTGTAATGATGCTGCTGGAATCTTAATTTCCCTGAGGGAACCCTCCCAAAGGGATCAATAAAGTTCTATCTAATCTAATCTATACCTTCTTTTTCCCAAAAAGTCCTGACACAGAAGAACAGTTTTAAAAACTCCAGAAGCAAGAAAACCTTCTTTGTGTAAAGACTTTTTCCCGACATCAGCTTTTGGGAACAGAATGTTGTGAAAGCCAAAGCATTTACTCTCAAAGGGCTTTGACTTGAACTGTGGGCTAGATCTTATTCCCACCTGTCCATGTCTCATCAACCCCAGTGACATGTAGTTACACAGCTATCTGCACTCCATCATTTATACAGTGATGCTTATTATTGTTAAAACAATATCTGAAGTGTTATTATTTGTAAAATAACAAAATGTCTTGCTCTAGACTTTCAAACAATGTTGTAAGATTTTATTTTAATTTGATCTAATAGTGGATGGAACAATATTTACAAATGCTAACAGAATCAGCACATTCCAGTTGTAGCTGTAGTCATACAGTAGCTATAATCATTCTTGTAATTATAATTTCAATAATCAGTTAATGTTCAGTTCCCTTTTCATTAATTTTCGATTCAAAGGCACAGCTGGGTCACTCAGGTTGATCAGTGTGTAACAGACAATAACAGTTTTATCCAAAAGTTTTTCCTGCCTTAGTCGATTTATTTCCATTTCACATGCGTGCAGCTGTTGTAAAGTTCAGTGTGTGTGTGTGTGTGAAGAACTCTCTTGAACTGTAGGTTCATTTCTGCACTCTGGTTCCACAGTGACATTTTGCACAGGACTGTGTTCCTTTGATAACAGAAACAAAGCGCCAGCATTTATTATTATTATTATTATTATTATTATTATACTCATTCAAAACTCTATAGCTTAATATACCCTAAGTTATTCATTCCTCTGCGACTAGAACTTTTCTTTCTGAATGTGTACATATACTGGTGTTATGATTTTGTGGATTTATGATAATTATGCTGTTCTATAACAAAACAAATATCAACTGCATTCTGTCCTCGTCTTGTCTCGTCTTCTTCCGCTTTATCCGGGTCCGGGTCGTGGAGGCAGCAGTCTAAGCATGGAAGCCCAAACTTCTCTTTCCCCAGACACCTCAGCCAGCTCCTCGGGAAGAACACCGAGGTGTTCCCAGGCCAGCTGAGAGACATAGTCCCTCCAGCGTGTCCTGGGTCTTCCCCAGGGCCTCCTCCCAGGGGAACATGCCTGGAACACCTCCCCAGGGAGGCATCCAGGAGGCAGCCGAAAAAGATGCCCGAGCCACCTCAGCTGATTCCTCTCGATGTGGAGGACCAGTGGCTCTACTCCGAGCTCCTCCTGAGTGACTGTGCTTCTCACCCTATCTCTAAGGGAGCGCCCAGCCACCCTGCGAAGGAAACTCATTTCGGCCGCTTGTATCCGCGATCTTGTCCTTTCGGTCATTACCCAAAGCTCATGACCATAGGTGAGAGTCGGGACGTAGATCGACTGGTAAATTGAGAGCTTCGCCTTTTGGCTCAGCTCCTTCACCACAATGGACCGGTAAAGCGACCGCATCACTGCGGAGGCTGCACCAATCCGCCTGTCGATCTCACGCTCCATCCTTCCCTCACTCGTGAACAAGATCCTGAGATACTTAAACTCCTCCACTTGAGGCAGGACTTCTCCACCAACCTGGAGAGGGCAAGCCACCCTTTTCCGGTCGAGAACCATGGCCTCGGACTTGGAGGTGCTGATTCTCATCCCAGCTGCTTCACACTCGACTGCAAACCGCCCCAGTGCATGCTGAAGGTCCTGGTTTGAAGAAGCCAACAGGACAACATCATCCGCAAAAAGCAGAGATGAAATCCTGTGGTTCCCAAGCAGGATTCCTTCTGGCCCCTGGCTGCGCCTAGAAATTCTGTCCATAAAAATTATGAACAGAACCGGTGACAAAGGGCAGCCCTGCTGGAGTCCAACATGCACTGGGAAGAGGTCTGACTTACTGCCGGTAATGCGAACCAGACTCTTGCTCCTTTCTTACAGGGACTGGACAGCCCTTAGCAAAGAGCCCCGAACCCCATACTCCCGAAGCATGGAAGACATGATGGTGGGATTGAGGAGATCCTCAAAGTATTCCTTCCACCGCCCGACAATGTCCCCAGTCGAGGTCAACAGCTCCCTACCCGCACTGTAAACAGTGTTGGCAGAGTACTGCTTCCCCCTCCTGAGGTGCCGGATGGTTTGCCAGAATTTCTTCGAGGCTGACAGATAGTCCTTCTCCATGGCCTCCCTGAACTCCTCCCAGTTCCGAGTTTTTGCCTCTGCAACTGCCCGAGCTGCAGCACGCCTGGCCTGCCGATACCCGTCAGCTGCCTCAGGAGTCCCGGAGGTCAACATGACCCAATAGGACTCCTTCTTCAGCTTGATGGCATCCCTTACTTATGGTGTCCACCACCAGGTTCGGGGATTGCCGCCACGACAGGCACCGGAGACCTTGCGGCCACAGCTCCGAACAGCTGCGTCCACAATGGGGGTAGAGAACATGGTCCACTCAGACTCAATGTCCCCCGCCTCCCTCGGGAGCTGGGAAAAGCTCTCCCGGAGGTGGGAGTTAAAGACCTCCCCAACAGAGTGCTCGGCCAGACGTTCACAGCAGACCCTCACCATACATTTGGGCCTGCCAGGTCTGTCCAGCTTCCTCCTCCGCCAGTGGATCCAACACACCACCAGATGGTGATCAGTTGACAGCTCAGCCCCTCTCTTCACCCGAGTGTCCAAGACATAGGGCCGGAGATCAGATGAAACGACAACAAAGTCAAAATCAAAATCAAATCAAGTTTATTTGTATAGCGCTTTTAACAATAAACATTGTCGCAAAGCAGCTTTACAGAATTTGAACGACTTAAAACATGAGCTAATTTTATCCCTAATCTATCCCCAATGAGCAAGCCTGTGGCGACGGTGGCAAGGAAAAACTCCCTCAGACGACATGAGGAAGAAACCTCGAGAGGAACCAGACTCAAAAGGGAACCCATCCTCATTTGGGCAACAACAGACAGCCTGACTATAATATTAACAGTTTTAACAGGTATAACCCTCAACTGTCCTCATGGGGCCGTCCTTCACAGGAGCGGTGCGATAAAACTCCGACCAGACACAGGGCACCAGGATGGATCAAGCAGGTCCGAGGGGCAGAAGAGGCCAGCATCTCAATCCCAGGATCAACAAAGTCGATCATTGACCTCCGACCTAAGGTGTCCTGGTGCCACGTGCACTTATGGACACCCCTATGTTCGAACATGGTGTTCGTTATGGACAAACCATGACTAGCACAGAAGTCCAATAACAAAACACCACTTGGGTTCAGATCGGGGAGGCCGTTCCTCCCAACCACGCCCCTCCAGGTGTCACTGTCGTCGCCCACATGAGCATTGAAGTCCCCCAGTAGCACAATGGAGTCCCCAGTCTGAGCACCCCTCAGTACCTCTCCCAGGGACTCCAAGAAGGCTGGATACTCTATACTGCTATTCGGCCCGTAGGCACAAACAACAGCAAGAGCCCTCTCCCCAATCCAAAGGCGCAGAGAGGCAACCCTCTCGTTCACTGGGGTAAACTCCAACACATGGAGGCTGAGCTGGGGAGCTATAAGCAAGCCCACACCAGCCCGCCACCGCTCACCATGGATGACTCCAGAGAAGTGGAGAGTCCAGCCCCTCTCGAGGAGCTAGGTTCCAGAGCCCAAGCTGTGCGTGGAGGTGAGCCAGACTATCTCTAGCCGGTACCTCTCAACCTCCCGCACAAGCTCAGGCTCTTTCCCCCCCAGCGAAGTGACATTCCATGTCCCAACAGCTAGCCGCTGTGTCCGGGGATCAGGTCGTCGAGGCCCCTGCCTTCGACTGCCACCCAATCCACACTGCACCAGTCCCCTACTGCTACCTCTGTGGGTGGTGAACCCACAGGAGGTCGGGCCCACGTCACCTCTTCGGGCTGAGCCCGGCCGGGCCCCATTGGCAAAGGCCCGGCCACCAAGCGCTCGCATGCGAGCCCCAACCCCAGGCCTGGCTCCAGGGTGGGGCCCCGGCTGCGCCATACCAGGCGATGTCATGGTCCTCGATAGATTCTCCATAAGGGTTTTGGTGAACTGCTCTTGGTCTGGCCTGTCACCTAGGACCTGTCTGCCTTGGGAAACCCTGACAAGGACATAATGCCCCCGACAACGTAGGTCCTAGGATCATTCAAGCACACAAACCCCTCCACCACAATAAGGTGGCAGTTCTAGGAGGGGACTGCCTCTCTAAAATAAAATAAAGCTCTGGGCAAGTGGAATTGTTTTTTGGCCGAGTATGTTTTGGGTGCTGCTCGCCCAATGGGCAAGTAAGACTGGGAGATTTTTTTGAGGACTGATGTGTTTTGATTTCTTTGTCTGTGTGAATTACTTGGGTTATTACTGACATCTGGTGAAAATTTCATGTCGATAGCCGCATCAGGTTTACTGAGAACAATGTCGACCTGTTCAATACTTATTTTCCCCACTGTGTGTGTGTGTGTGTTTGAGTACACACACACACAAATATACACTGCCCTCCACAATTATTGGCACCCCTGGTTAAGATGTGTTAAAAGCCTTAAAATAAATTCAGTTTTTATTGCAGAAGCATAATCTCACACTGAAAATTGTAGAAAAATGTAACCTTTAACTCAAGTGAATTAAAAAAAATCCCTGACTAAGAAATAATTATTTTTCATAAAATCACCTGTTCCACAATTATTGGCACCCATAATTCCTAGAAAATAAATGCAATTGAAGCATTTCTGTCATTTCTACTGTAGTTTATAAAGTTGATCAGAGTATCTAGGAACCTTTAATTAGTAATTCATCACACCCTGTTTCCCTGGGGTATAAATATGATGTGACACAGAGGCCTATTTCTCTTATCCACTCTTCAACATGGGAAAGACAAGAGAACACCCCATTCAAGTAAGGCAGACGTGTGTCGACCTTCATAAGTCAGGCAATGGCTACAAGAAAATAGCCGCTCGCCTACACCAGCCCATATTTATAGTCAGAGGAATCATCAAGAAGTTTAAAACAACTGGAACAGTGGCAAACAAGCCTGGACAAGGATGCAAGTTTATCTTGCCACCACACACAGTGAGGAGGATGGGAAGAGAAGTAAAAAGTTCTCCAAAGCTCACTGTTAGAGAATTGCATCAAAGAGTAGCATCTTGGAGTCATAAAGTCTCCATAACAACCATCAGGTGCTATTTACATGCCAACAAGCTGTTTGGGAGGCATGCATGGAAAAAGCCTTTTCGCACTTACAAGCATAAACTTAAATGTCTGGAGTTTGCTAAGCGGTACTGGGACTTCAATTGGGACCGTGTGCTTTGGTCAGATGAGACCAAGATAGAGCTTTTTGGCAACAAACACTCTAATACATCACAAAAGATGAGTATGTGGAAAAGCACCTCATGCCCACTGTGAAGTATGGGGAAGGATCGTTGATGCTGTGGGCCTGTTTCTCTTCCAAAGGCCCCAGGAACCTTGTTAGGGTGCATGGCATCATGAACTCTTTGAAATACCATGACATTTTAAATCACAATCTGATGGCCTCTGCCCGAAAGCTGAAGATGGGTCGTCACTGGGTCTTTCAGCAAGATAATGACCCTAAACATGTGGCCAAATCTACACAAAAATGGTTCACCAGACACAAACTCAAGCTCCTCCCATGGCCATCTCAGTCCTCAGACCTCAACCCAGTTGAAAACCTGTGGGGTGAGCTGAAGATGAGAGTGCATAGGAGAGGACCCAGGTCTCTGGACGATTTAGAGAGACTGTGCAAAGAGGAATGGTCGAAGATCCCTCTCTCTGTATTCTCCCATCTTATGAAATGTTATAGGAGAATATTAAGTGCTGTCTTGTTGGCAAAAGGGGGTTGTTCAAAGTATTAACATCAGGGGTTCCAATAATTGTGGCACACATGATTTCATGTAAAAAAAAATATTTCTTAATGTGGGATTTTTTTCCCCACTGAATAAATTCACTTGAATTAAAGGTTGGACTTTTCTCTCTTTTTTTTTTTGCATTGTTGTCCTATATTATTTAAAAAAATGAATTTATTAGAAGCCCAAGAACATATCTTAACGAGGGGTGCCAGTAATTGTGGAGGGTGCTGTATATATTCCAGGTGACTACCTCATGAAGCTGGTTAAGATAATGCCAGTAGTGTGTAAAGCATCATAAAGATATACAGTGGCTACTCTGAAGAATCTAAAACATGAAACTTTTTTTTAACACTTTTTTTTTTGTTTACCATATAATTCCATAGATGTTCCATATGTTACTTCATAGTTTTGATGGCTTCAGTATTTTTTCCCACAGTTTTTTTGAATTAAAATTTTCATCTCCAATACAGCTGCAGATCTTCATATCGTATAAAGTCTAGTATAAAGTAGCTGCATTACAAGAAGCAGAACGAACACAAACAACAAAAATGCTCCTTATTCGAACACATGGC
This sequence comes from Neoarius graeffei, assembly GCF_027579695.1. Lineage (NCBI taxonomy): Eukaryota > Metazoa > Chordata > Actinopteri > Siluriformes > Ariidae > Neoarius > Neoarius graeffei. The sequence goes on along the minus strand of NC_083574.1, from coordinate 103,465,597 downwards.
GATCTTTATCAAATGAGAGAAATTTGCAATAAACAAACATTTAGGAGGAAATAAAAAGTAAGAAAATGTTATATAAGCTCAGAACTGCAGTGTTGCTGTCCACACCCACACACAATCATTCATTCTCTTCTTCATCCATTAAATCAATGTCCTTAACATAATTAATGAAGGGTGTCCATATGCCCTCAGATGCCTGCTGTTTACCCTTTAATACGGAAGTTATCCTTTCTAATGGTAAAGTTGGCAGCATTTGTTTTATCCATTGTTTGATACTTGGTCTGTGAGTTGATTTCCATCACAACGCAATACTTTTTTTTTTTGCATTAATCGAGCTGAGATCTGTAACTGCTTGCTCGTTTTTACGATGTTTTCCTGGATGTAAACCCAGCAGGAAAAGCTTGGGATCCAGTGAAATTTGCTTTCAGAAAATTTTTTTCAATAACCGCTCTTACCTCTTCCCAGAATTTTTTAATTTCCCTCCACTGCCACACACAATGAGAAAGCGTTCCTTTGGATTCTGTTCATTTTGTGTCTATATCTGGTATGTTTTTGTTGTATTTATTCAATTCCGCTGGTGTTACAGAAGTCCGCATTAGCCATTTGTACTGGGTTAATTTAAGGCATGTATTGATAAATTTAGTGTGAGCTTTGGTACAGGCTGCTTTCCAATCGTCCTCTGACATATCCAGCTGAAGGCTTTCTTTCCAGGCATTCAGTTTATATTTTGAGTTTTCTAATGAGTGAGATATCAATAGATGGTAAAACTCTGATATAATACCCCTTCAAAAGCAGTCCTCCTTTACCATTTCTTCCAAAGGAAAGAGAGAGGGTTTGGAAAGTACATTATTTTGACTCACCGTAACAATGCGTCTGTTGGGGTTCAACCCAGCAAGAGACCCCGATTCCTTCGTGGGCCCCCCTCGGATCCGAGGATGAATGATCAGGTCGAGAGAAACGGACAAGGGAACACCACAGAGTTCACATGCCAGTTTATTCGCACAGTCACTTCGTCGAAATGAAAACATTCTTGCAAACATCTTATAGCATCTCTGTGTTTATGTTTTGTCTTCATGTGTGTGTGTGTGTGTGTGTGTGTGTGTGTGTGTGTGTGTGTGTGTGTGTGTGTGATGGGTGTGCGTCTATGTGGAAGTGTGTAATGATCTTGAATCAATCATAATATAATAACATTTCTGCTGACAGTAAGGTACAGCTAGATATCAGTCTTGGCTTATGATCAATATTATGGTTAATATTCATGGAATAGCATGGAATGTCTAAACACAGGTAATGTCTAGTCTACGGAGTCTATTCAGAGAAGGTCAAAGACACTAGTTTGCACTGAAAGGATCTTAATAATGAACATAATTTCTTAACACATGAATGTGTGTTAAGTCAGTAAATTACATCTTGATTTCATCAACATAAGCAAAATAACAAATAACAATATGTCTTTAATAATGCTAAAACAAAGAATGTTATAAGAAAATAAACATAAAAATAAGAACTTAACTTCTTAACTTAAACATAAGAACAATGAGAATATGTCTGAAAGAACATATTAACAATGAAAGAACAATTAAACAACTAACAGGATTAAACTCATAACTAAATTAGGTTAATGCTTTTAAACTAAAAACCCTTAGAATCATAAGATCTTAACTATAATTATAATGTCATTATGAAACTAATCTAAAACTATAAAACTAACATTAATCACGGAATGCATTCATTAATTACAGGATCCAAATCACTACCATAGTATATTTCAAGCTTTTAAGAAGCTATAACCTAAGTTTCAACTAAATGAATTAACATAAACATGAACTTTAATTCTACCATTTCAGAGTGTGTGTGAGTCGATCTGACACCAAAACAGACCTTGGTGAATCCTTCAGACACTTCTCTGTTCAAAATACACATTCATATCAAAAAATAAACAAAATGTTCCCAAACAATGTCCAGCCGAGACATAAGGTCGTTTCAACTAATAATTTTGACACAGAAAAATTCGCTGAATTCTTGACCAAGAATTAATACTTAACTAAACTTACATATATCTACATATATCTTGATTTAACCTACATATAATAAAATTTGACCTAACAATCTCCCCCTTTAATACTAATCACAGTATTAACTAGATTTTAATTAGATTAGTGTTACACCCTAGCAGGACGATAATATACATTGTTTTCTCTCTGCAGGGGTTTGCGGGTAAGACTATTTATCATCTTATGCATTCTGTCCATCAAGCATCTCAAAATGCAAGGTCCCAGAAAAATAAACAAAAGAAAAATCACCACTACAGGGATACACATAGAAAGAATAGCAGACCAATTACCAAACAGTCTAGAAAACCACACCCACCCTGCCGTATCCCCATGTTCATCATGTTCTAGTTGTTGAGCGATCTGTCTCATTTGATGTACGGCTGCACCTATTTCACCATCCGGGTTATCATTAGTAGGAATAAAAGTGCAACAGCTGTCTCCGATCATAGCACAAACATCCCCCTTTTCTGCTAACAAAATATCAAGGGCCATACGATTTTGAGTAGTCATTAGACACAGGGCAGTTAACTCAGTCCTAATACCATCGACAGCTTTAATGGTTTAATTAACAAAGCTGGCTAAGCGATAATGTGTTAATTCTACATTCTTCCATAAGTCAGCTACAGCAAAATGAGGAAACATTGATGTCCAAAACTGGTGCCACCTAGTAGTAAGATGATGTTCCAAGGGTGGAAATTTATGAATGACATCTCGTTTTGGGCGATGAGCAGAGAGAGGATGGATAGCAGTGATAGCGTTTTTGAGTTGTATGGGAGCGCAAATGCCTGACCACTTGGTGGGAAACGAAACAAGGAGATTACTATTACCGCAGTACCAGTACCAGTTTAATGCTAATTTAACACCAGGATAATTATTAGGGTGTGGTGGAACACAATTAGGATGAGCCCTACATGTATTCTTGATATACCCGATGCTGTTGAGTGTACAATCAGTTAGCAGAGGGTTACATTGACATGAATTTGGGACCCAGCGAGGACATGGAGAGGTGACGGAATTCTGATCATATATCTGCTTACATTGAGACTTAGGAATGTATCCTAAATAAATGTTACTTTTTTGAGAGTAATTCATTCTAAAACAGTGAGGGAAAGTGAAATTAGAAGGCATATCTACTTTCAGAGGGTGGCACGGTGGTGTAGTGGTTAGCGCTGTCGCCTCACAGCAAGAAGGTCCTGGGTTCGAGCCCCGGGGCCGGCGAGGGCCTTTCTGTGCGGAGTTTGCATGTTCTCCCCGTGTCCGCGTGGGTTTCCTCCGGGTGCTCCGGTTTCTCCCACAGTCCAAAACATGCAGGTTAGGTTAACTGGTGACTCTAAATTGACCGTAGGTGTGAGTGTGAATGGTTGTCTGTCTTTGTGTCAGCCCTGTGATGACCTGGCGACTTGTCCAGGGTGTACCCCACCTTTCGCCCGTAGTCAGCTGGGATAGGCTCCAGCTTGCCTGCGACCCTGTAGAAGGATAAAGCGGCTAGAGATAATGAGATGAGATCTACTTTCAGAGTAGTGAGAATGGAATCTTGCAATATAATGTCAGGGGTATTTGTGCCATATGCTAAAGAAGGCTGGTTTAACCTTGCTACCACAGAAGGGTGAGGAGAGTAATCACAGAAAGGGCCCCAAAATTTAAAAGGTTGGCCTTTTGGCCCCCAAGCATAATATAAAGCTTCAGAGCATAACGGCAAAGGTGGGCGTGTAATAATAGTAGAAGACGGCATCAAATGACATACATAACTTTCGTTTGTGTGAGTCCGTGCAGTCCAGTTAGCGAATTGCCAGAAGATGTTGTCTCGAGGTCCAGCTCCAGCGGGTAACCCTGCTCCGAGCAATAAGAGAATAGTCACGAGGGCTCGGGCGGGTAACCCTGCCCCGAGCAGAGGTGAAGCAGCCATGAAGGCTCGGGTGGGTAGCCCTGCCCCGAGCAATGATGAAGTCACGAAACCCGCAATGTGGACCATCATGGTTGTGGTGAGGTGGGGTGGTTCCAAACTGGGCACGAGATCTCTTCCCCCTTTTTATTCACAACGTCTCGCAGGCAGCAACTGATTCTCAGTCAGCCAGGCTGCACACAGGTCAAATCTATATAGAGCACAGAGAGAGGAAGAGAGAGAGAGAGAGAGAGACAGACTGGATAGGGACACAAAAAGCGTTAATAGCAAACTAATTATTGTAACACAACTTTGTTATGGAGCCTTCTTCAGTCAGGTGGCATGGATCCACTGTGGAAAAAGGTCAGTTAAGACAGCAGTACGAGTAATGGCGACTATTTCTGCAGGCTCACTATATCTAGGTTCTCCCAATTGTCCAAATCGTTTAAAAAGTCGCACCAGCACCTTGTCTCCCACTTGGAAGGGGTGTGTGTTTGCTGATGGTGGAAATGATATCGTACTATTGACCTTAGTACAAATTTCATGCAATTTATCGATAAGGGCTGCAGAATACTCATCCATATGTGTCTTTAAATCAGAGGTACCCAGAGCCGGAGTCCCTTTTCTCCAGGGGACAGGGAACGGTCGCCCAAAAATGATCTCGTAGGGGGAATAGCCACCGAGACTAGGTTTCGATGTCATGCGAATTTCAGCCAGTGTGGCTGGCAATAGGTCTACCCAATTTTTGGAACCTGTGGTCTGCATAGCCTTAGTTAGTTTGTCTTTCAATGTTCGATTAGTACGTTCTACGATACCAGAAGATTGAGGATGGTACGGAATGTGAAAACGCCAGTTTAATGAGAGATACTTACACAGGTCTTGTGTGACCTTTGAGGCGAAAGGGGTACCCTTGTCTGAGTCTATGGCATCGGGAACCCCATAACGAGGTATTATTTCTTTTGCCAGCGTACGAGTCACTACCTTTGCATTCTCTCTAGAACACGGAAAGGCTTCTACCCATTTAGAGAATTTGTCCACAATCACCAGGAGATATTTAAACGGCCCACAGGGAGGCATGTGTGTGAAGTCGATTTGCCATCCTAGGAATGGAGACGTAGGTATGGGTAAACACTCGTGTTTCGCGACTGCTTTGGAGTGATTGTTTTGTGCGCAGATGAGGCATCTCTCGAGAATTGAGTCCACCAAACTGTTTAGATTGGCTATACAGAAAAGTTTGTTCATGTCCCCCTTCACCCCCCTTCGTGCACGGTGTGTCACGCCATGAAATTCACGCACGAGGAAGGGAAGGCAATGTGATGGAAGACAAAGACGGCCATCCTGACTGTACCATAGGCCATCAGAGGTGACATAAGCGTCTTGTAGTTGCCAAAAGGCAGAATCATTTGGAGAAGCTGAAGCCTGTAAAGAAATAAGGTCTAAATCTGGGATCAGGCTACTAGCAAGACAAGATGTGTTACATGATGAAGGGTCTAGACCAGGAGACATGACACCAGAAGCAGCAGCAAGTTTTGCCATACAATCAGCAAGAGAATTACCCATGCGTTCAGGGGTGTTTCCCGAGGCATGCGCCTTAGTCTTAACTACTAAGTAGGAGGAGGAGGCTACTGCTCCTCCTACTCAAGTGAGTAGGACGCTTCTTTGCTTTGCTCCTGCTTTCTTAATCTTTATTTCTATACTTTACTTTCTCATTGAATTTCCACTATTTTATTTTTTTTATTTTTCATCTTTATAAGCTTTTAATTTAATTTTAATTTAATTTCCACTATTTTTTTTTTTAAATGCCAGGAAGCAAAAAATCCTGCAGAAAATGCATGGAATTAGAACAGAGGATTTCTATTCTGGAATCAAAGATTAATGCTCTGCCAAAGACGGACGAATTAAAAGCAATATCTCAGGAAAGGAGTACAGAAACAGTGGCTGAGAATGCAGAGATTGCACTCCGACAGACTGAGGACATTGCAGACCAAGTGGAAGAATTCATAACTCAACCTGTGAGTACTGAAAACTGGCAAATGATGGGTGCTAAGCCCAAAAACAAAAACAGAAGAGTAATTACTTCAACACCAGCTCGTTCTACAAATTACAATAGGATCTACAATCCTATGGAAAATCCACAGCCCATAAGGCTTCAGAACAAATTTGAATGCCTCAGGGATGTGGAAGAGGATTTGTCAAGTGGACAAACACATAGTAAAAAGAGATTGCACCAAGATCGAAGAGCTGTGAGAAGAGGCAAAAAGCAGCTCGTAACACCACCTGATCCCACAACCCTTGTTCTTGGTGATTCCACTGTAAGACAATTAAAAGGTTATGAGATGATTATTTGTTGTCTTCCAAACGCATCCATCTCTGACACCAAAGACAGCATTTTGAAACTCATGTCCGAGCATAAAACTATTAAACGTATTGTTGTGCATGTGGGAGCAAATGATGTTTTCAGAGAACAGCTGTTTGTCCAAGATGATTTCAGAAAACTTTTTTCTGAGCTCTATAAGACTGGAATTCAATCTTTTATGAGTGGCCCACTCCCAGCGAGAGGAAGTTTTGCTTTTTCTCGACTCTTCAGTCTTAACACCTGGCTTGGAAAAACTTGTTCTTCATTTGGTATGAATTTCATAGACAAATTTAACCTTTTTTGGAATCGCAAAGAATTTTACAAGCCAAATAGCACTGAACTCAGCTGGATTGGAGCCAAAGTCTTAGCAGACCGCTACAAACTTGCAATCTTTTCTCAGCCAGCACCGAGGAAAACAGTTGATAAGATGTCGCAGATTGACATAGTTACAAAGCCTAAACAATCATCTTTTGCAAGTCGTCATCAAGGACACACAAACATCTGACTTGCAGGCCTCCCAACATTCAAGGACAGACGACTCCACTTCTCCTCGGATGGATTTCCCAAATAGTATGAAAAAATTGCTCCCAATGGCTACACTCTCTTTTTCCAGCCCAAATCTGTCGCGACAAGCAGTGTACCCAGTTCATCAAAATTGTGTTTGCCCAGGACTTTCAGCTGGCTACAAATCTTTTTCACCATCCAAAAGATACATGTCATCTCCAATCCTTTCACCCTCAAACCAAATGGAACATTTAGAAAGTCTTGTTTGATGTACTCTGGGTCCCTGCAAATGGATGTAGTGTTGAAAAAAAGCTGGGACCCGATGTTGACACTATTCCTGTGTTGATAAGAAACAGAAAACATAGAGCACATTTAACCCTGGGGGTAAACCAATCTAATCTCCTTCCTGTTTTAAAACAGCATCAGAGTGCACAACCAAATATTACTTCTAGAATTTCTGTAAAGCTAGCTCTTCTGAACATTAGATCACTTTTAAACAAGTCATTTTTAATTAATGATCTTATTTGTAAACATAATCTTGATTTTTTTGCTTCTAACTGAAACCTGGCTGGATCAAGCAAATAGTGCTACCACCCTTTTCGAAGCAGCTCCCCCAAATTTTAATTTTTTGAATGTTACCCGACAAGGGAAAGGTGGAGGGATCGCAAATGTATTCAAAGTCTCTTTTCAATGTAAACAATCCTCACTTGGTGATTTTATGTCCTTTGAACACTTATGTGCACTTGTTACATGCTCTCCTAACATATTATTATTAACTATTTATAGGCCTCCGAGACATTCAGCCAAAGTCTTTCTTGAAGAGTTTGGTGAACTGTTATCAGTCATTTGCTTAGAGTTTGATTGTCTTATTATATCTGGGGATTTTAACTTGCATGTAGATAATACTGATAACATTTATGCCAAAGAACTATTTGCAATTATTGATAACTTTAACCTGGTACAACATGTACAGGGACCGACCCACTCTCGTGGTCATACTCTTGACCTCGTCATCACAAAGGGTCTTACTGTTTCTTATACTGTTGTTGACCTGGCCTTATCTGATCATTTCTGTGTTTTCTTTGAAGTTTCTATGTCTCCTCACATTCAGAATAGCTCAACGACTATAGGTAGGAGAGTCATAAAAGACAACACATGCTCTTTTTGAGCAAGCTCTCTCTCAGAACTCAACCAAAATGTCAGACTCTGTAGCTGATTTACTGGAATTTTTTAATTTAAATATGACCCAAATTATGGATGATATTGCTCCATTCAAAATAAGAAGAGTCAATGATAAGCAGAAAGCACCATGGAAGCAGTACCCGGCTGTTAAACTGCTAAAGAGAGAATGTAGAAAGACTGAAAGAAAATGGCGCAAATCTAAACTTCACATCCATTATCAAATCCATAAAGAGATGCTTTGTAATTATAACTAGACCGGACAATTCCCCGGGAGAAATTGTGAGAGGATGCAGTGCGCGAAGCAATTCGGTCACGCATGTTCGCTGGCCGTGAATGTGTGACCTGCAATGATGTTTCAATGCAATGATTGTGTGTGTGCTTGAGACAGCAGCCGTCATGAAGAAGAGCTATTCAAGAGTATAACCAATGTGACTACAGGCGGAAATTAGCATGTACTGCTATAACCTGGGACAGACATCTGTCCTTACCACAAGGATAATGTTTAATTTGTGCACTGTCCCTTTTAAAAATAAAATAAACTCTAAGAAGAGTGTTTGTATGTACGAACAGAAGTGTTCCTAATAAAGTGGGCGGCTAAGGTGAAGTGTCATGCCGACCGAGGCTGTTTTTTTTTCACAATAAAAAGAAATTCACAAAATTCTTTCACAGTGAGCGCTAGAAGGGTCTCCTGAATAGACTGATGTAATTTTTTGTCTGTAGTGTTAAAAATTAGAGACTTTTCTTTCACTTTTATAATGGGTGTCAATGAGCTAAGACACGCAAGGTCTTGAATTTTGTGCTGTGTTTTACTACGGAACAGGCCTTGAACAATGACAAATAACTCGACTACGGAAGCAGCTATTCACAAAATTCTTTCACAGTGAGCGCTAGAAGGGTCTCCTGAATAAAATGATGTATTTTTTTTGTCTGTAGTGTTAAAAATAAGAACACTAGAGCGATTTAAAAATGATTGACTTTTCTGTCACGTTTATAATGGGTGTCAATGAGCTAAGACACACAAGGTCTTGAATTTTGTGCTGTGTTTTACGAAGGACCAGGCCTCGAACAATGACAAAAAACTCGACAACAGAAGCAGCTATTCACAAAATTCTTTCACAGTGAGCGCTAGAAGGGTCTCCTGAATAAAATGATGTATTTTTTTTGTCTGTAGTCTTAAAAATAACGACACTAGAGCGATTTAAAAACGAGTGACTTTTCTCTCACGTTTATAATGGGTGTCAATGAGCTAAGACACACAAGGGCTGGAGTTTTCTACTGTTTTTTATGAAGGACCAGGCCTAGAACAATGACAAATAACTCGACAACGGAAGCAGCTATTCACAAAATTCTTTCACAGTGAGCGCTAGAAGGGTCTCCTGAATAAAATGATGTATTTTTTTGTCTGTAGTCTTAAAAATAACGACACTAGAGCGATTTAAAAACGAGTGACTTTTCTCTCACGTTTATAATGGGTGTCAATGAAGCCTGTCAGCTGCCCTGTCCTCAGTTTGACGCTTGTCATTCAAAAACTGTAAATCCTATCGTTTAGGTAGACACATTGTGTGAATCAGGACAAGTTTTCCTACTACTTTTGAGAAAATCATGTCTGTAGAGTGAAATTTGTGGCTGAAAACACAGTTTAAGTGAGAACGTTTGAGCTTTATTTTCAACCTCTCTCCACTCTAAGTTAACGAGCTTCACTGGTGTGTAACGCAATAGACACCCATTCAAAAGCCGGATTTTCTCCCAGAACCCACATGGCGGTTGAGCCGGGACTGAACCGAAAGTGTAGAACCTAGCAGAAAAGTTGAATGCCAGATCCACAGAGGAGAAGTTTTCCTACGTTTTAGAGTTTGAATCACGTCTCTAGGTTAAAGCATGCCAGAGCAGCGGACGTTTGAAAAACGTTGAAAAAGAGCTTTTTTTTCAATTAATTCCATAGAAATGAATGGGGTTTTTTGGGGTGATTTTTTCGCGACTACGTCGCGAAAAAATCGTATTCTGTAGAGAAAAGTAATAGCATAGCGAGTCCGATCGAGCCGCACGTTTTGATATATTGTTTGTCTGTGTGCGACGTACGGTTATCGAGTTATTCGAAATCAAAATTTGCGTAGGAGGAAGAAGAAGAAGAAGAAATACGTAGAAGAACAATAGTTGCAGTGCTTTGCACTGCAACCTATGGGCTCCCCTAGGGGAGCCCATAGGTTGCTGTGCTGCAGCACTGCATCCTAATTATGAAATTCGTAAAGCAAGACAGTCTTTCTTCTCCAACATCATCAGCAGGAATATGAACAATGCCCGTGTGCTATTTTCAACAGTAGAGAAGCTAACTAATCCCCCACCACAATTACCACCTGAACTTCTCTCAGTTAATAAATGCAATGAGTTTGCATCCCTTTTCAAAGGTAAAATTGATAAAATACGGCAGAATATTTCTCATAATATATCTCAGTTGCAAAAAATTGAAAAACTGCAATCACCAATGACACAGATAGATAACTTCAACACAATGTCAGAATTTTGTTTAATTGATTATGAGATTCTTGAAAAAACTGTACAAAATCTCAGTTCCTCAACATCTGAACTGGACATTCTGCCCGCCAACTTTTTTAAGTCTGTTCTTCATCTTATAATTACAGATGTGCTTCAAATTATAAATACGTCCTTGGAGACTGGCGTTGTTCCTGTGTCCCTAAAAAAAGCTGTTGTAAAGCCCCTTCTTAAAAAAAAATAATCTGGATCCTTCAGAGTTAAATAACTACAGGCCAATATCAAATCTACCATTCATCGGGAAAATCCTGGAAAAAATTGTCTTCAATCAATTAACTGCCTTCTTGATATCAAATAGCCGTTTTGATAATTTTCAGTCAGGATTTCGTGCCAATCATAGCACTGAAACAGCGCTGATTAAAGTTATGACATACGTCTTAATACTGATGCAGGCAAAACATCAGTCCTGGTATTACTGGACCTCAGTGCAGCTTTTGATACTGTTGATCACAACATACTGCTATATCGACTTGAACACTGGGTTGGATTGACTGGTAAAGTTATCAATTGGTTAAAATCATACTTAAAAGATAGAAGCTTCTTTGTTACCCTGGGAAATTGTTCCTCAACGTCAATGCCCTTGACCTGTGGTGTCCCCCAGGGGTCGATTCTTGGACCATTACTTTTCAACCTTTATATGCTCCCACTTGGGCAAATTATCAATAAAAATTCAATTTTGTATCACTGCTATGCAGATGATACCCAAATTTATTTTGCTCTATCACCTAATGATTATGCCCCCCTTGAATGTCTCTACCAGTGTATCGATCAAATCAATAGCTGGATGTCACAAAATTTTCTTCAGCTGAACACAGATAAAACAGAAGTAATTCTATTTGGAAAAAAAGATGAAAGACTCAGGATTACCACTATTCTTGACACAAAAGGGATTAAAACTAAAGAAATGGTTAAAAATCTTGGTGTTTTCATTGACAGCGAGCTAAACTTTGACAGTCACATGAAAGCAATCACTAAAACGGCATTTTATCACCTAAAAAACATTTCCAAACTAAGAGGACTTATGTCAAAAAATGATCTGGAAAAACTAATACATGCCTTCATCTCTAGTAGGGTTGATTACTGCAATGGCCTTTTCACAGGCCTGCCAAAAAAGACCATCAAATGACTTCAGCTGGTTCAAAATGCAGCGGCTAGGGTTCTCACACGAACAAAAAGAACAGAGGACATTACTCCAATTTTAAGGTCCCTTCACTGGCTTCCAGTAAGCTACAGAATTGACTTTAAAGTATTGCTGCTGGTATACAAATCTCTAAATGGTACAGGGCCCAATTACCTCTCTGATATGTTGCAGCGGCCTAACCCAATCAGATCTACCAGATTGCAACAGAAAAATTTACTATTAAAACCAGTTGTTAAAACAAAGTGTGGTGAAGCAGCTTTTAGCTACTATGCAGTACAGCTATGGAACCAACTGCCAGAGGACATTAAAAATGCTCCTGCTGTTGGCAGCTTCAAATCTAGGTTAAAGACCAAGCTGTTTTCAGATGCTTTCTGTTAAATAATTAATATTTTTACATTTTTTATAATCTTTACTTTCTCTGCATGTTTTAAATTTACTTTAACTTTATTCTATTTTATTCTGCTGGTTTCTTTTTTTTCTTTTTCTCCTTTCTTTTTGGCATTTTATTATTTTATTTCTACTATTGTTTAATTCTTATTATTTTCTTTTAATTCTTTTAATTAATTGTTTTAGAATAAAAATAAAATTATTTTATGTAATTTTATTTCTCTATTGTTTACTGTTTTTGTTTTTACTTCTGTAAAGCACCTTGAACTGCCATTGTGTATGAAATGTGCTATATAAATAAACTTGCCTTGCCTTAACTACGGCGAGTGACCTAGGGAGATGACAAGAATCAATAAGGTTTTGTACTAAGGTAGAGTGTGAAATGGGCTTCCCATCTGCGGCATGGAAGCCCCGTGACTGCCAAATCTTCCCAAAATCATGAGCCACCCCAAAGGCATAACGAGAGTCTGTGTAGATTGTGACGTCCTTGCCCTGAGACAAAATACAAGCACGCATTAGTGCATACAACTCGGCTGCCTGAGCGGAAGAGAACGGGAGAGCATAGGCCTCGTGTACAATGTCAGGCAGGGAACACACAGAATAGCCACAGAGGAAAACACCATCAGAAGGTTTAGAACAAGAACCATCAACAAAGATTACTTCCCCCGTCTCCAGAGGGCTGGAGGAAAGATCAGGCCTGATACTGGTAGCATGCAAGATTCCAGATAGACAATCATGATCGGTGTCCTCTAAGGTGTCGCCCTGAGAGTTAAGAAGGCGTGCGAGAGCGTGACCTACAGTATTAGAGGATGTGGCACGAATTTCGAGATTGTCAGTAGAAAAGAGAATGGTTTCATATCCGGAGCGTCGCTGCGCAGTCATATGTTGAGTCTGTAAATTTTGCAATACCTGTTTAACTTGATGTGACGAGTGCAAGATCAGTGGGTGAGACAAAACCAATTTCTCTGCATCTGAAACCATCATAGCACAGGCGGCGACAGCTCTTAGACACGCAGGCAAGCCTTGAGCAACAGTGTCTAATGTTTTACATAAGAACGCACATGGACGAATCCCCCCCCCATGCTCCTGAGCCAAAACACCAGACACCGTACCTTGTTGTTCACAGGCGTAGAGATCAAAGGGCTTTGAGTAGTCAGGTAAACCCAGAGCTGGGACGGAGCAGAGAGCGCTTTTGAGGGAGTGATAAGCATTAATCATAGTGTCAGTCCACGTCAAAGGATGTCGCTGTGGATCTTGATGAGAGATTGCAGAACGGAGAATCTTGTCATATGAGAAGCAGTCAGGGATCCATTGTCTGCAATAGTTGATAAGACCCAAAAAAGACATGAGTGCATGCTTAGTGGCAGGGCGTTTTGTGTCTAGAATTGCCTGCACCCGATCAGCTGACAGCTTACGACAACCTTGTGGAAGTTCAAAGCCCAGATACTTAACAGTGTCCTTGCAGAACTGGAGCTTGGTTCTGGAAACCTTGAAACCCTTTTGCGCCAGATGTTGGAGCAGGCGCAATGATGCGTCTTGGCAGATTTCCGGTGACTCAGCGGATATCAGAAGATCATCTGCGTATGTCAGGACCACAGAGCCCTGGGGGAGGGAGAGGTCACAAAGTGCGTTACGAATTACAGCTGAAAACACAGCTGGAGAATCAATAAAACCTTGTGGTAGGCGTGTCCAAGTATACTGCTTCCGTCTGTGCGTGAACGCAAACAAAGGCTGTGTGTTTTCTCCAACTGGAACGCTGAAAAAAGCAGAGCAGAGATCAATGACGGAGAAACAGCAATGATCAGCAGGAACTTGTGATATTACAGAGGAAACGTCAGGTACAATGGGTGCTACAGGAACAATCAGTTCATTAATCTTATGCAAGTCCTGCGTAAAACGCCAGGTACCGTCCGGCTTGGGCACGGGGTTGACAGGTGTATTGTACGGGCTAGTACACTCTCTCACCATGCCTTGTTCAAGGAGAGACTGTAAGATAACATCAATTCCTTTGACTTTGTCCTCAGAGAGAGGATACTGGTTAACATAGACAGGAAGCAGGTGTTTCAGCTTAGCTTCATAAGGAACACAATGAACTAGGCCTACCTCGTCCTTCTGTTCAGCCCAAAGAGAGGAGGGGATTTCAGCCAAAGCCGTAGAAGGGTCAGTAGAGGAAATAGCAGGGTTTACAGAAGTCATGCAAACAGCAGAGATATTTGGCACAGTCACATGTGAAGAAAGATAAGATAAAGCAGGAGGCAGCGAGTCAGGAGTGCAAATAGTCATCTTGGATCCCTGAAACGAAATGGATAAATGTAACAGACTCATTAGATCCCGCCCCATTAAGTTAAAAGGACACTGTGACATCAACACAAAAGAGTGATGTTTACGAAGTGCTGGGTCAGCAGGACAGGTTACCAGTAACGGAGGAGTGCAAGGGGAAGAAAAAGGGACCCCATCAATTCCCACAGAGCGAACAGTTTTGTTAGACATCCCTTGTATGAATTTCCCACCGAGGACATTGTAGCACCAGTGTCAATTAAGAAAGGGAGCACCTCTCCATTCACAGCTAATTCTACAACAGGCAGATCACTGGCTAGATAAGAATCGAAAGAACAATGTAGCATCATGGGGTCACAGCTCTGTAGGCAGCTCTATGCTCGATATGGGCCTACGCTTGCCGTAGGAGCAGGCAAAGCAAGAGGAGGAGGGGGAGGAGGAGGAAGAGACACACCACGCTGAAGATTAGAAGAAGAAGAGGGGGACCTTTGCCGTACCCTGTCTTCATCTGCCCTTTTCTTTCTACACTCACGTCTCCAATGTCCTTCTTTACCACAATAATCGCACAATCTATCACCAGGGAATCCCTTATTCCCCGCCCTGCCTTGTGGATCACCCCAATTCCGATTCCTCTGCCTATTCATGTCCTAATGGGGCTGTGAGTAACCACTAGCAACAGAAAGGCAGGCCACCTGCTTAGTATCCAAAAGATCATCTCCCTCCAAAATTCTAATTTTCTCCCCTAGAGCTCTCACTATCATATTATTCCGGTCACTCAAATGATGTTTCAAAACCTTCTGTACATCAGGACGACAATTATTCAGAAATGTCGAAATAAAGAGAGGATTGCTTTGCTGCTGATTCAGTGGCATATTTCCCAAACAAGTCCACATCTCGCTAAAGTGTGTCAGAAACTTTGAAGTGAGTTCAGCCTTCTCCTGTTTACAATTAGTAACCTGTGAAAGATCACGGCTAGCCTGTCTTCGTGAGAGCAGATAACGCGTCAATTGGTCTTTTAATTCTGCCATAGCTCTATCAGTCTCTTTCCAATAAAACTTAATCACATGTTTAGTAGTGGTTTGGCCGTCTTCTTCTACCTTCGTTTCAATCACTTCGTATTCATCATTCTCAGGACCCAGGCAGGGCACTGCAGCCAGCAATGCAGTTTCATCATATCTATCACTGAGAACGGCATGCATGATAAAACGATAATCTGCACCAACCAGTTGTTTATGCCTGCACATTCTTACGAGCATGTCTACAAAGTTGAGTGGGTTGTTTATCGAAGGCAACAACTTAATAATATCTTTTAATTCTGATGCCGAAGGCGGATTGATTTTGAATCCTTTATCTCTTCTCTCCCACACACAAGCTGTATTTATTTCATCGTCAGAATCTGTATTAGAACCGTTCGTCTCGTTTCTTCTCCCTCTCATTACAGAGGGGGTTTTTCTTCTAGCACCTGTGTTATGAGATACGCTAGGAACGTTATCAGCGGGACATGAAGTGTTCGCCGGTGTATCCACAGGAATATTTCTTGCTTCCTCGGATATCAGCAGGGAAACAGAGGCTATGGATCTAAATAAAGCAGGTTTTACCTCTTCATTACACTTAGGATGTGGTATTGACTTCTTTTGCTCTTTAGTCGCTTTAATTCCATAAAAATCATCCCATATTGGCTTCATTTCAATCCACTCTAAATAGCCTTTGGTCATGTAATCATAATCCCATTCTGGGTTGCCAAATCCTTCATATATCTGTTTATGTGCCGAAACGAGATACTCTGGTTTAAAAGTTCCTGCACGAGGATAAATTGACTGAGACTGAAATTGTTTTCCTGACCACTCGGCTAAAGGGTCTAACCAAGGAGTAGTATAGAGTTCTAAATCACATCGATTCATCCAATCCCGTGGAGTGTCTTCAGAATTGGGTCTGAGTACCTCCTTACTACAAATACCCCCCATAATGGCTGCACGAAGGAATCAAAGATTAAAAGCACGCTCTTCCCATGACAGCTCTTTCACTTCACGAGGATCACCTTCCCGTAAACAAATTACGAGGTTTACCAATCTTCCCGTGGCTCTACCAAGCCCCGTCACGTCCCGTAAACAAGAGTCTAAAGAGTCTACGAGGTTCCCCAAAATGTCCCGTGCCTCTACACGAGGTTTACCAAGAACATAACCTGAATTATAAACAACTGGGTCTCTTTTCTTTTTTGAAATTACTACCAACCAGGCGGAAGTCTAACCAATCAAATTATAAATTAAAATTAAAATAATTTACTCACCTGGTTGGCAGTATCCCACTTCTGACACCAAATTGTTGGGGTTCAACCCAGCAAGAGACCCCGATTCCTTCGTGGGCCCCCCCTCGGATCCGAGGACGAATGATCAGGTCGAGAGAAACGGACAAGGGAACACCACAGAGTTCACATGCCAGTTTATTCACACAGTCACTTCGTCGAAATGAAAACATTCTTGCAAACATCTTATAGCATCTCTGTGTTTGTTTTGTCTTCGTGTGTGTGTGTGTGTGTGTGTGTGTGTGATGGGTGTGCGTCTATGTGGAAGTGTGTAATGATCTTGAATCAATCATAATATAATAACATATTTCTGCTGACAGTAAGGTACAGATAGATATCAGAGTCTTGGCTTATGATCAATATTATGGTTAATATTCATGGAATAGCATGGAATGTCTAAACACAGATAATGTCTAGTCTACGGAGTCTATTCAGAGAAGGTCAAAGACACTAGTTTGCACAGAAAGGATCTTAATAATTAACATAATTTCTTAACACATGAATGTGTGTTAAGTCAGTAAATTACATCTTGATTTCATCAACATAAACAAAATAACATAACAATATGTCTAATAATGCTAAAACAAAGAATGTTATAAGAAAATAAACATAAAAATAAGAACTTAACTTCTTAACTTAAACATAAGAACAATGAGAATATGTCTGAAAGAACATATTAACAATGAAAGAACAATTAAACAACTAACAGGATTAAACTCATAACTAAATTAGGTTAATGCTTTTAAACTAAAAACCCTTAGAATCATAAGATCTTAACTATAATTATAATGTCATTATGAAACTAATCTAAAACTATAAAACTAACATTAATCACGGAATGCATTCATTAATTACGGGATCCAAATCACTACCATAGTATATTTCAAGCTTTTAAGAAGCTATAACCTAAGTTTCAACTAAATGAATTAACATAAACATGAACTTTAATTCTACCATTTCAGAGTGTGTGTGAGTCAATCTGACACCAAAACAGACCTTGGTGAATCCTTCAGACACTTCTCTGTTCAAAATACACATTCATATCAAAAAATAAACAAAATGTTCCCAAACAATGTCCAGCCGAGACATAAGGTCGTTTCAACTAATATAATTTTGACACAGAATAATTCGCTGAATTCTTGACCAAGAATTAATACTTAACTAAACTTACATATATCTACATATATCTTGATTTAACCTACATATAATAAAATTTGACCTAACAGCGTCTAAGCTTTTATTTATTTATTTTTCAAAATTTAAACATATTTGGGATCAGAGTTTGCCCCAAGAGCATTAAAGCTCATCTAAGGGGGCTTACTCCGAATAACATTTTACATTAATATATAGGTCAAACAAAAACAACAACAGACAAAAAACAAAAAAAGAGGGCGGGGGGGGGAGCAAACAGTTGGCCCAACTATTCCTGTGTGTGGAATTGTTTAGATTCCTCAATAAATTTTAGACATATGAAAATAACTTTCTATTGTTATCAAAAGATACCAAATTGGAACCAAATAAGAAACAGGATACTTTAACTGAGTCCGACATAGTAGACCAACTGCTTGCAAATAAATGAGCAGCTGAGGAGAGCAGTTTGTTCCTACTGTATGGACAACAAAAAGTGGACAATACAGAAAAAAATGCTTTATCGTTTCAGAATGAAAACCACATAAGCAAGCAGACAATATTTCACATCCAGTATGAAAAAGATAATAATTAAGCGAGCAGGCATTTAACCTCAGTCGAGTATGTAAAATTGACGAATATCTATTAAGGCTATAATCATAGTGTTTGGTGAACGATTAGATAAATTAATCAACAAAGCTTTTTTAAACAAACTTAAAGACTTAAGACTGCGAATTTAAAGACTAAGATTATTCCATAGGCTAGTGATGGAAGGGAAAAAATATTTTTTAAAGCGTTCTGTACGACACAAAAATAAATAAAAATTACCAACATTTCTAAAGGAGTAATGAGTCATATTTAAAACTTGCCTAGGTAATAAACCAGTAAGATAAGTAGGAGTGAGATTATTCACAATCTAATAAAACATGGTTAATTTGTGAATATTCCTCCTCCAAGTCATGTCCTCCCACCCAACTTCATGCATCAGCCCTTGCTTGCTGGTTCCTCTAATGGCTCCAGTTACTATTTTTGCAGCTTCGTATTGGACATGTTCAAGGAGATCGCTCTCGCATTGCATGCAACCATCCCATACCACATCAGCATATTCCATTATTGGTCTAATCATTGATTTATAGAGTCGATCCAGAGTTTTTCAATCGACCTTAAATTTGATGCCCTTAAGCATGTTAACTCTTACATGCTTTATCATACACATTAAGAATGTGTGGCCGCCAGGAGAGGTTGCTAGTTAACGTGACACCCAGATGAGTGTGCTGTAAAACTTCATTAATTACGTCTGTTAAAAAAAGATCAGGGTGAAGCACTTTTAGCCATTTGACTGAAAACGTCATACATTTGGTTTTAGTAGGGTTGATAGAAACAAGCCAACGACTGGCCCAATCTCTAATTTACGCAAGTTCACAATTCAGTTTAGATGCGCTATAATCAGGATCGTCTACTATATTAAACAAGGAGGTGTCATCGGCATAAAGCAGACAATCAGACTGAAGATTTTCTGAAATATCATTGATATAAATCAAAAATAGTACCGGGCCAAGTACCGAGCCCTGAGGCACACCGGCATTTATGCTTGCCCAATCAGATGACTGACCATCTATAACCACGCGTTGCTTATGGCCACAAAGATAACTCTTAATCCAACTTAACAAAGGATCCTTAACCCCAGTTGACTCTAATTTATATAGTAGGCCTTTGTGCCATACCTTGTCAAAGGCCTTACTAATGTCTAAAAAAAAAAACCCATCCTCACCCCTTTACCACTCTCAAGGGCATCGTAAATTTGACGTACAAGGTGTATCAACTGATTTACAGTGGAGTCCCCTAGTTGAAATCCAGCCTGCAGGGGATTCAAAAATCCAATATCTAATAAAAAATTATAAAGTTGGATAAAAAAAAAAAATTCAGCTATCTTAGGAAGTGAATTTAATAAAGACACTGGCCGGTAATTAGATTTCAATTGACGATCATCTTTCTTAAATATGGGAATTACGTTGGCTAATTTCCAGATATCTGGAAAAAACCCTGTCCTAAAAGAAAAATTCACAAGTTTTGCAAACACACTAGAAATTCCATCTGCACAAATCTTAATAATTGTATTACTTATACCATCAGGACCGCATGCTTTGCTTATATCAACACTTTTTAACAAATCACGAATTTCTCTCTCTGAAGTGTTGACAGGGCGGCACGGTGGTGTAGTGGTTAGCGCTGTTGCCTTGCAGCAAGAAGGTCCGGGTTCAAGCCCCGTGGCCGGCGAGGGCCTTTCTGTGCGGAGTTTGCATGTTCTCCCCCTGTCCGCGTGGGTTTCCTCCGGGTGCTCCGGTTTCCCCCACAGTCCAAAGACATGCAGGTTAGGTTAACTGGTGACTCTAAATTGAATGTACAGTGGTGCTTGAAAGTTTGTGAACCCTTTAGAATTTTCTATATTTCTGCATAAATATGACCTAAAACAACATCAGATTTTCACACAAGTCCTAAAAGTAGATAAAGAGAACCCAGTTAAACAAATGAGACAAAAATATTATACTTGGTCATTTATTTATTGAGGAAAATGATCCAATATTACGTATCTGTGAGTGGCAAAAGTATGTGAACCTCTAGGATTAGCAGTTAATTTGAAGGTGAAATTAGAGTCAGGTGTTTTCAATCAATGGGATGACAATCAGGTGTGAGTGAGCACCCTGTTTTATTTAAAGAACAGGGATCTATCAAAGTCTGATCTTCACAACACATGTTTGTGGAAGTGTATCATGACACGAACAAAGGAGATTTCTGAGGACCTCAGAAAAAGCGTTGTTGATGCTCATCAGGCTGGAAAAGGTTACAAAACCATCTCTAAAGAGTTTGGACTCCACCAATCCACAGTCAGACAGATTGTGTACAAATGGAGGAAATTCAGGACCATTGTTACCCTCCCCAGGAGTGGTCGACCAACAAAGATCACTCCAAGAGCAAGGCGTGTAATAGTCGGCGAGGTCACAAAGGACCCCAGGGTAACTTCTAAGCAACTTAAGGCCTCTCTCACATTAGCTAATGTTAATGTTCATGAGTCCACCATCAGGAGAACACTGAACAACAATGGTGTGTATGGCAGGGTTGCAAGGAGAAAGCCACTGCTCTGCAAAAAGAACATTGCTGTTCATCTGCAGTTTGCTAAAGATCACGTGGACAAGCCAGAAGGCTATTGGAAAAATGTTTTGTGGACGAATGAGACCAAAATAGAACTTTTTGGTTTAAATGAGAAGCGTTATGTTTGGAGAAAGGAAAACACTGCATTCCAGCATCAGAACCTTATCCCATCTCTGAAACATGGTGGTGGTAGTATCATGGTTTGGGCCTGTTTTGCTGCATCTGGGCCAGGACGGCTTGCCATCATTGATGGAACAATGAATTCTGAATTATACCAGCAAATTCTAAAGGAAAATGTCAGGACATCTGTCCATGAACTGAATCTCAAGAGAAGGTGGGTCATGCAGCAAGACAACGACCCTAAGCACACAAGTCGTTCTACCAAAGAATGGTTAAAGAAGAATAAAGCTAATGTTTTGGAATGGCCAAGTCAAAGTCCTGACCTTAATCCAATGGAAATGTTGTGGAAGGACCTGAAGCGAGCAGTTCATGTGAGGAAACCCACCAACATCCCAGAGTTGAAGCTGTTCTGTACGGAGGAACGGGCTAAAATTCCTCCAAGCCGGTGTGCAGGACTGATCAACAGTTACCGCAAACATTTAGTTGCAGTTATTGCTGCACAAGGGGTTCACACCAGATACTGAAAGCAAAGGGTCACATACTTTTGCCACTCAGATATGTAAGATTGGATCATTTTCTTCAATAAATAAATGACCAAGTATAATATTTTTGTCTCATTTGTTTAACTGGGTTCTCTTTATCTACTTTTAGGACTTGTGTGAAAATCTGATGATGTTTTCGGTCATATTTATGCAGAAATATAGAAAATTCTAAAGGGTTCACAAACTTTCAAGCACCACTGTAGGTGTGAATGTGAGTGTGAATGGTTGTCTGTGTCTGTGTCAGCCCTGTGATGACCTGGCGACTTGTCCAGGGTGAACCCCGCCTTTCGCCCGTAGTCAGCTGGGATAGGCTCCAGCTTGCCTGCGACCCTGTAGAACAGGATAAAGCGGCGACAGATAATGAGATGAGATGAAATGAAATGAAGTGTTGACAGTGGAGAGTATTTTAGATTCTTGAAAATATTCCATCATCGGTGGGAGAACTGCTGCACTATCATCTATCCTACTCTGACTGACAAAATACTCATTAAACACGCCCACCTTTTCTTTTGCGTCACTAGTTATATTATAGCCCTCTATGAAAGCAGGGATAGAACCCTGAATTTTCTGACCATACATACTTTTGACAATTCCCCACCATTTTTTAGAACTAATGCTGGGATCGTGCAACTTCGCATTTAAAATGTTATAGTAGTGTGATTTACTAGATCTAATTAGCATAGAAGTATAATTTTTTTTGTTTCCTGTAGTTTTCCCATGATTCAGCTGTTTTCCGTTTGAAATGTACCTTGAGCAACCTATTCCTTTTCCTTATAGCACTTCTAACCTTACTGTCCATCCAGGGCTTATCTTCTGGACCAATAACTACTGATTTGCGGCAAATGTGCTGCTCGAGTATAAGCTGAAAATCAGAGAACCAATTCTGGTATACTGTATTGATATCAATACAATTTTCAATACACAACTCCCAATCAGTCCTACTGAACTGTGAATTTAATAGTTCAACATCAAGATCCCTGAAATCCCAAACCTGGCACCTATAACACCTACGCTTTGCTAATAAATTACTAAATTTAGCAAAAGTAAAACAATGGTCACAATTACCAGGTGGGCTAAAAATTCCTGAGCTAGCAATAAAGCCAGGATATTTTGTAATTACAAGATCAAGCCGTGTCGCACCAGTAGCAGTAATACGGGTCGACTCATTAATCACCTGATGCAAACTATTACACTCCAACCGGCGATAAAAAAGAATCCCAAAATCAGTACATTCCGAAGGGTTAGCAGGATCATAATGAGCATTAAAATCACCGAGTAACATAGTGTTGGGTTTTTGTTTGATTTTATGAATACAAGTCTGTAAATGTTTGAGAAACCTTTTGTTCGTTTCACTATGTGTATATTCAGGTTTGTAATAAACACCGCAGATAATAAACAACGAATTAACCTTCAACTCAACCCAAAGCAACTCAAAATCGCTCAATTCTAAATCAAATCTCCTTTTAGGCACAAAATCAGATGATGCATAAATAGCAACACCCCCTGCACGCCTACCATCAGATCGATCCAATCGAATTAAAGGGCAAAAACCTGGAAGATCAAATAAGTGATTTGGGATGGAAGCATTCGGCCATGTCTCGCTTAACACAAAAATATTACAATTTTCGTTCTGAATAATCGATGTAATCTCCTCGAACTTATCAACGATATTCTTTCCACAAGTTATATTCACACTACGAGCGTTTAAGTGGCCGAATTTAAGCACATTAAAGCGATTTGGACCAGGGTTAATTTCCACTTCCGAGCACATTAGAAAAAAACAGCAAGCAAAACTCAACTCCTCTCATCTCATTATCTGTAGCCGCTTTATCCTGTTCTACAGGGTCGCAGGCGAGCTGGAGCCTATCCCAGCTGACTACGGGCAAAAGGCGGGGTACACCCTGGACAAGTCGCCAGGTCATCACAGGGCTGACACATAGACACAGACAACCATTCACACTCATATTCACACCTACGGTCAATTTAGAGTCACCAGTTAACCTAACCTGCATGTCTTTGGACTGTGGGGGAAACCGGAGCACCCGGAGGAAACCCACGCAGACACGGGGAGAACATGCAAACTCCGCACAGAAAGGCCCTCGCCAGCCACGGGGCTCGAACCTGGACCTTCTTGCTGTGAGGTGACAGTGCTAACCACTACACCACCGTGCCGCCCCGCAAGCAAAACTCCAACATGTAAACAAAGCGACAATAACCCTAAGGATGCAAGAGAAAAATGCACATTAAGGAAAACTAATTTGCACAAGTTAAAAAGACCTATTGCTGCCCGATATATTTCAAGACTAACCCCCATTTGGAAAGGACATAGCAAATAATAAAAAAAAACTGCTCACCTCGTATTGCTGCTCAATATTAAACATAAATGAAATAAGTAAAGTAAAATAAATAAAGCAAATACTGAATAATAAGTCATCCATAACAAAAATTATTATCAGTCTTCCGAGTCCACGACGTCTTGAGATTCATCAACTCCTCCCTCGGTTTCGACAAAATCACAAATGCTGTACTTTACGAGGTCTTCTCGCCTAGTTATCCAGACAACTCTCCTCTCATCCCTCACCATAATGGTACCATCCATAGTATATCCGGACATGTCATCCAGACAATTTTCCTTGATATACTTTAACAGCTTGTGATTCGCTTTGGTCAAATCCTCATTAATAAATATCTTCTTTCTGCCCAGATTTATTTTCGCCTTCATAAACTTCATCTTACTCCTGAATCCCTGAAATTTAACAAACATTGCCCTGGGAGACGGCTTGGTTTGTCCTTCATGTAGTCGTTTGGGTTTGCCAACACGATGGGCTCGATCTACCTCACCCCTTTCTACATTGATCTTTAAGTCATTCTTACAAAGGTCAAGGACCTTCTCATAACAATTCTCTCCTTCAGATTCAGCAAGCCCAAAAATTCTGATATTGTTCCTCCTTGAATACTGCTCGTTTGCGCTGGTCTTCGCGGTCATCTTCGCTAGCTGAAAGCATAGCCTTCGAACTTCTCCTTCAAGTGCAGAAATTTTGTCATTTAGAGATTTCACTGCAAGTTGGACAGCACTGGAAATTGCCTGTTTAAATGCGGTGGAATTCCCAATATGCCCGTCCATTTTCATGGCAAAAGCGGCAGTAGACTCTTGTAAAACACTACTTGCTTGGGTCTTAACACCAGAAGCCACCATTTAAAAAAAAAAAAAAATCTGCCACACAGCAGTGAGGATCCAGACCAAATACGTAGAAATAATTCGTGGACTAACGGAGTCGAGTGACTAAGCTGTAAGTATTTTTAAAAAAGTTTCCTATCAAGACTAAATTTAGACCTCAGCTCTTCAAAAGACATCATGATATTTTGAATTTGGTAAATAAAGATCATTGACTATTTTAAATCCCTTAGAGTTCCATATTTTAAATGCTGCATCTGCTCTTCCTGGTACAAAAAACTGATGACCTCAGACAGGACCAAACTGAGACAGTGAATTTGGTTCTTTTAGATACTCTTTTATATTGTACCATATCTTAATCATATGCTTTACAATTGGATTTTTGTGTTCGTTTTTGTAATTTTCTCATTGTGTCCCAGTAGAAGTATAGGGGAAGAGGTCATTTAAGATTGTGAGGTTCCATCTCAGTGCAATGAGGAGTGTCATTTGTTGAAAATTAAAACATAATAGATCTCAGCTGTGTTGCTCCGTTGTACCACATTAAATTTGGACACTTTAGACCCCCTCGATCAAATGGTAGGTACAGTAGTGACAGTCTAAGGCCCAATCCCAATTCTAATTTCTACCCCTACCCCTCCGCCTTCCCCTCCGCCTTCCCCTTGGCCCTTCCCCTTGAAACTGAGCTACAAGGGATAGGGCTTGAAATTCAACCCTTACGTATTGGGATAGCCCTTCAACGATCGCATACGTCATCGCGTACCTCCGTCAGCGTTTACGTTAGCAAAACGCGACGCGTCATTGGCTGCGACCAGCCGCTACAGTCAGAGCCAGAGGCAGAAATCTCTGCTGGCAGGGTGTGATTTGTTAACTAACACCACTGAATGGGATATCTTTGGCGCTTCGTGCACCACATCCGACAGAATGAGGTGTCAGAACACTCATGTAAACAATAAAAGCGAGAATAACAGAACAAAACGTACGCAGTAAAGCAACCGAAAACAATACTCACTCCCAAAGCTTTTTAGCAGCAGCTTGGATTTCAGAAATCGCTGCTCATTCTCAGCTCGAAAGCGAATCAAGCGGCGTGTTTCCTCTGGATAACAACTTAAAACACGTAAATAATGGAGAAAATACATTTATGACAATCTTTTGCCGTGGGAACCGCCATCTTTCTGAAATCCGCATGAAATCTCGCTGAAATCCGCATGGCATTGTGGGAAATCACTCAAACCCCTTCGTTCGGAGTCTGCTCCAGGAAAATCTCCGTTTGGAGGGGTACAGAAGCCCTACGCCTTCCCCTACCCCTCCGCGTTAACTGGGATTGGGACACCCCTACCCCTTCACGTGAACGCGCAAAATGGAGGGGAAGGGCTAAGGGGTACGTCCAAGGGGTGAAATGGGATTCGGCCTAAGTCTTGCCCTCCTGTTGTTCCATATGAATCCAACAAATGTTTCTTCATTTTTGAAAACAAATCTGATGGAGGTGGCAAAGAAATGTTTTGAAACAAATAAAGCAATTTTGGTCATATTTCACATTTTTAAGATGTGAATTCTTCCGATCACAGACATTGGCAATGGCATCTATCTGTCAGTGGACTCGTTAATTTCCCTCATCAAGGGTTCATAATTAGCATTAACAACATGTTCCAATTTGGGCAGAATCTGAACCCCTAAGTATTCAAACTGTTCTCCAACATTAAATTGTATTACCGTACTTCAGGAATCAGATTTATTCTTTCATTTGCATTAAGTAGTAATACAGAGGATTTATTATTATTATTCACCTTATATCCCGATACACTGCCAAATATTTCTATTAGTTGGAATAAGGCCGGAATTTATTTCCTTAGATTGGACACAAATTAAATTATATAATCTGCGTAAAGGGCAATTTTGTGTTCTCTCAGTCCCACTGTTTTTCCCCTGAACTGCGCATGCGAACGTATCGCTATTGCGAGAGGTTCGATTGCTAATGTAAACAGTAGTGGTGACAGAGGGCTCCCTTGTCAGCAACCTTTACTGATTCGTATAGGTTTTGAAATATTTCTGTTTGACAAGATTTCTGCTGTGGCATTTTTATTTCTTATCTGAACCTGTTTTATGAACTTATTCCCTCACCCACATCTTTCTAAACCATTGAAAAGTTTAGGCCATTCAACCCTATTGAAGGCCTTTTCAGCATCCAGTGATGGGAGCGCTGTATCTGGCATTCCTTTCTCAAAAGGAATTATGTTTAGTATTCTTCTTACATTATGGAAACCCTGCCTTCCCATTACAAATCCATTCAGATCTTTATTAATAATTTTGGGCAAAATTATTTGTAAACGTTTTGCCAAAAGTTTATTATCTTAAGATCAGAATTAAGCAAACGTATGGCTCTCATGTTCTCATATTTGTGAGGCGGTTTACCTGGCTTTGGCAGCAGAGTGATCAATGCATTACTCACAGAGAGTGGAAGACTGTCATTCTGAAACGACTCTTGAAACATTTCCAAAAGCGGTGTTATCAGCTTCTTCTTACATTCTTTATACAAATCAATTGGAAGACCATCAGGCCCTGCCCTTTTTCCTGACTTTATACTGTCATGGGCGTGTCCAATTTCTTCACCATTAATTTCCAGTTCCAGATCCTCTCCCCATTCAGCCGGGATGGATGGTATATCTTGTTTGTCTAAAAATTATTTATGTCTCGCAAATCACTTTCATTTGTTGAGCTATATAATTGTTTGTAGTAATTTCTAAAGGCTTCATGAATTACTCTGGGATCCCCCAAAACATTTCCTTTCGATATAATATTTGTCATTGGCATTTTAGTTTCTAATGGTCTGATCTGCCATGCTGCCATAACTTAGCAGATTTATCACCCTGTTCATAACATGTTTGTTTTAGTCTTAAAAGACTAGCGGCAGCTCGGGAAGCAGATAATCTTTCATTCTCTGCTCTTAAAATCAATAACTCATTTTCCATTTGTGGGTTACTTCTCTCATTCACCTTTTCTTGAAGACTCTTTCTTTTATTCTCCAACTGTAATCTCTCCTCACGTCTTTTTTTTTTTACTTTGAGCTGATATAACTAATAATGTGTCCCCTAAGATGCGATTTAAATGCTTCCCAGTTTGTACATGCTGATGTTTGTGTTGTGTTTAATTCAAAGAATTCATCTATCTGCCTTCCTATATACTTTATAAAACCCCATCCTGTAGCCATTTGTGCAGGAAGTGCCATCTAGGAGGGTCTTTTGTCAATTTTTTATCCACATATACTAAACAACATGGTGCATGATCTGAGATCACAATAGCATCATAGAAACAGTTCTGAATTTTGTACCGTAGGTCTGAGGATATTAAAAAAATAATTAGTGCGGGAATATGTCTGGAAAACTGAAGAACAACGAGAATGTTTTAGCCTGTGGGTTCATTTCTCTCCATATAGCCACCTTCAGTTCTTTCATAAAATGATTTATACCTATTCTACACCTGTTATGAGATTGATCTGTACCTGTGGATCTCTCCATGCTGGGGTTTAATGTGCAATTAAAATCTCCTGCTGTTATAAATTATCCACCTGATGCTGAGAGGATAAGGAGCAGTTCTTCAAAAAAAAAAATTTGGATCGTCTATATTCGGTCCATCCAAATTCACAAGTTCAGATTCTCTGATAATAGAGTGCCCTGGACGATTAAATATCACCGCTTTTTGTCTCTAATAATATTTTTCACCTGAAATGGAAGAGTGTTATGAATAAGAGTCATTACTCCTCTCGCCCGTGATGAAACTGATGCTGTGAATACACTACCCTGCCACCTCCTATTCATTTTTTTTAGTGTCCTCATCTAAAAGATGAGTTTCTTGTAAGAAAACAGTTTGAGTCTTTTGGCTTTTATCATGTTCATGAGCTGCTTCACTTTTCTAAGTTGTTGCAGACCTCTGCAGTTCCAAGAAATAAAATTAAGATTTATTCCTTGAGACATTTAAAACAAAAAGCTAGATTACCTTGTACAAAAACACTTAGAGGAGCATAACAAACCTGGATGTTGGAACAAACATCCAACACACTGAACATGAATTTCCCTCTTCCCACTCGTGTGAGAAGCCCCACAAAAACATTCTGCCTCCCGTTATCGCTAACGACAGTTCCTCGCTTAGTGAGGATCAGTCTGTCCACTTCCTACCAACCAAAAAAAAAAAGTCTCCACTGCTGTCTGCATTATGACAACGTTTTACACTCCTATGTATCTCTGCTCTGAAGCTAAACATCATAACAATTAAACTTTTTCAGCCCGATTCGATGCGCCCTCTCCAAAACCACAGCATGTTGCAGAGCTGTTGTACCCAGCGCTTCTGGGATCCATTTTTCCAAGAAGGAGCACGGTTCCTGACCTTCTGCACCCTCCGGTCGATTAACAAGTCTCAGATTATTCATTCGCGATCTGGTTTCCAAGTCCAAAAGCTTATTTTCCAGGGTTTTATTCTTTAACTCCGGGTTCTGTAGCTTAGCTTGCAGGCTAATTACCTCATCCTCTGTGTTTGATATCCGCAGCTCAGCCTGTGACACACATTCGGCGCAGTCGCTTAATTCCCTCCTCATATTTTCTAAAGCCTCCACAACATCATAGAATCTTAACGCAAATTCTGTTTTCATGGAGCCGATAGCGGCGAATATTGCATCTGCTTTCTCTCCACCGAGTTCACCTACTGCGTGGCCTGCTCCTGCTGCCATGCCTTCCTTCGCTTTCTGTGTTTCACTGCGAGCTCCAAAGTCCGTTAATTTCGGCTGCTTTGACATTTTACACTCTTCTTCTTTGTTGCATTTACTGGGTCTCAGCATTATATTATATCAGCACTCACTGATTTTATTGCAGATAAGAGTGGTTTAGTAGGATTTAACAACAGTTAGCAGCAGAGCAGTGAGACATGCGTCTTTCTACATGGCCGCCGTAACCTGGAAATCATCTTCAGTATTTTAATATAATATTATAATTAGAAACGCCATGTTTCTCAGTGTGCCAAAGAGCTTCTTAACTCTGTTGTTTCCTGAGATGTTCACCCAGTTTATTCTGTCTCCTCTCTGACAATATTTTACACAGACTTTCAGACTGCAGGATAACAGAGGAAGGATACGCTGCTCTGGCTGAAGCTCTGAAATCATCCCACCTGATAGAGCTGGATCTCAGAGGGAACGACCCTGGAGCATCAGGAGTGAAGCTGCTCACTGATTTACTCCAGGATCCACACTGTAAACTAACAACACTGAGGTGATTCTTCTATAAACTAACACAATTATATAAATATTAAACATAAAGGAATGCTGTACAAAGAACTTTGATAGTTTTTGTTTTTTTTTTCTTTTTTATCAGACATCTAATTTTTGGGTTTGTTTACCTGACATGTTTCACACATTTTACTTTCTGCAGTTTGTTGAAACATCCTGCTGCACAAGAGGCCTGTACTTGGCTAAATTCAGTTTTAGATGAAAACCCTTTACTCCTAAAAGAGCTGGATCTGAGCATGAAGGAACCAGGAGACTCAGGGGTGAAGAAGCTCTCAGCTCTACTGGAAGACTCTCACTGTAAATTTCAGACAATTCGGTAAGTATTTTTATTTATGCATCACTGTCAGCTGAGTTTTACTCACAGAATGTTTTCTAGTGGGACCTGCCATTAAGGATGACCCAAGTATGCACAAATGTATTTTTAATTATATATTTTGTTTTGTTTTCTATAAGTGCTGACATAATATATCCTGTGTTTCTCCAAAGAAACCTCATAGTCCTTCTAGAAACACCTGGGTTCTGTTCCATCACTGGAAAGTGTTAAGCTCCTGAAACTAGAAAGGAACAGAAGAGTAGAAATGATCAACAAGTTTGAGATTTTCAATGAAATCACTTGATTTAACCACTGAGACATAACAGACTAGACAAATTAAAAGAGGAATAAATGAATAAAATGATGTTAAAAATAACCTCTAATGACCCCTTATGACCCAGATGAACCCAGAATATGGACTTCAGTGCACATGAAAATAAAATGACTTGTGTTTTCCATAATATCTGCACAATGAAGTATTAAGATTGAGTATAAAGCTCTGTCTACATCATATTTCATATCTAGGCTGAATAAAAGTAATCTGACTGTGGAGAGCTGTTCAGCTTTAGCCAGCGTTCTCAAATTAAAGTCCTGCAGTGTGAGAGAGCTGGACCTGAGCAACAACAGTCTGCAGGATCCAGGAGTCACTCAGCTTTCTGCTGGACTGAAACACCGTCACTGTAAACTGGAGATTCTGAGGTTAGTTCATTTAGGTTATGAATATTTAGTCGGGTCAGATTAAAAAATGTAAAATGTGGGTAAATTTTGGTATAAAACACGATTATTGTTCTGAATGTGTCAGTTTATTGTTGCTCTTCCTTCCTCTGGTTTCATCTTTAGGTTTAATGCATGTGCTCTAACTGATGGAAGCGGTTCAGCTCTCGCTGAAGTTTTGAGCTCTGAATATTCCCAGCTGAGAGAGCTGGACCTGAGCAACAACAGTCTGCAGGATCCAGGAGTCACTCAGCTTTCTGCTGGACTGAAGAATCCACAGTCTCCACTCAGAACACTGAGGTGAAGGAACATCTGAAATGATGTCTAATCCTTCAGTGAGGCATCAATTCAGTATTTTAATCTCGGAGTTTAAACGACTGCAGAATTATGTGTCATTAAAAAAGCAGTACATGTTCTACAGACTTTAATGCTGTTAATACATTTCTGAGTCTCCATATTCTCTGTGTCCAAGTCTGGCAAAGAGATCAGGAAAAAAATAACTAAACTAGAACACAATATAATTAAACAGCATGTTTTGATTAAAAAATAGATTATTAGATTTATTATTTTTAACTAAAAGGTGTTTAATTGTGTAAAAGTTCTATTCCAATGTAAACGTCTAATTGCTGTAATTCTAAGGTAACTGTTAAAGAAATCATGAAAATATTGCGTTCTTATTGAACAAATGAGATGCGATCTGTTCATTGTGCTCCTTCTTTCCTTCTGCAGACTGTGTAACTGCAGTGTAGCAGCTGAAGGCTGTGCTGCTTTGGCTGCAGCTCTGGAAGAAAATCCCTCACAGCTCAGAGAGCTGGATCTGAGCGGGAATAAAGCAGGAGACTCAGGAATAAAGCACATCTCGAACCTCCTACAGAATTCACACTGCCTCCTGGAAACACTCAAGTATGACAATGTCATTTCTTAAAAACATGACAAAGTGTCATGAAATGCTTTTATCCTTCAACATTATTTATTTTACTTTGGAAGTCGTGCTCAGTCAAGCACTGAATTATTATAATATCAGTTTTTAATGACAACCCAGTAATTTGTACATGATCCATTCAGTGACCATCTAGAGTTAATAAATTAACAAGAAAAAAGATTAAATTCTCAATTTGTATCCAATATCACATCTTCATTCATTTATTTTGGACATAAAAAATCAGAGAGTTGTGTGTTTTTGTGTAGACTTTCAGACTGCAGTATAACAGAGGAAGGATACACTGCTCTGGCTGAAGCTCTGAGACTAAACCCATCATCACACCTGAGAGAGCTGGATCTCAGAGGGAACGACCCTGGAGCATCAGGAGTCCAACAACTTACTGACTGCAAAACTAACAAACTGACACTCAGGTGATTCTTCTACAAGTAAACATCTCAATAAATAAATTACTGTGAAAAGAATTTTTCTTCAAATCTCTCCATTTGTTTGCAGACTAAAAGCTATAAAAGAATTCTAAATGTTAAGGTTTGCTGTATCCATTATTGTCCCGAAAATTTAAGACCCTGTTGGTTAGTATTTGTCATGTCACCGGTGGAATCAGTGTCGAACTACAGTTCCCAGAACACAACACGGCCTACAAACATGGCCGCCGAGAACTACAACACACAGCCATCACAGACTCTCTCACATTCACGTTCCCCTGATTACTGATCACACACACCTGCTTCCAATCACATTCACCCACAGTATATCAGGACTTTCACACCACACTCACTTCACCCAGTATACACTCTGTGTTTCTATACCAGTCTATAGCAAGCCTTTGGGGTATTGATCAGCTCTCTGGGTTTGATCCTGTTTCTGGGTTTCTCGTCTTGCTCTTGACTGCACTAGTTTATGTTGTTTGTTCTTGACCCTTCCCTGGAGTTTGAGCCTGCGTTTGAATTTTGTTTGCAGCCTTCAATAAAGCTCATTCTACCTGCACCTGCCTCCATATCTGCTGCCCCACAGTTTTAAACAACCCAGTGTTCGGAATCAGCCAGATCTGTCGGCTGTTATATTTTAGTTGGCAGAAATGGAATTAATAGCAGGTTAATAATAAATTTGTGCACCACTGTGGGTTACAGCAATATAATACTTACCTGCATGCAGACATTAAAATAAAATGTAATACACTGATATTGATGAACCTTGTTTCATACAAAATAAGCCGTAGTCTATGAGCAGTCAGCACCATCGACTTTCTGTAAGACTTATGTATTTTATTTTATTGGTAGCATCACGGGTATGGTGAGAATTACTTTTGTTTTCCTTCTGATTGGAAACCTCCAAATAAATCTCATTTCAACCATAAACAAGATCCTCAACAAACAGGAACATGTCCATGTGATTTTAGTGAAACAGCGATTGGTTTTAAATCCCACCAAAGTATCTCAGTGACGGTTTTCACTTCCTCTTCCCTGATCATGCATATCCTGACTTCAAATGTGAGTTTTCCTCAGAGATAAAACATTCTTCCTTTCTGTCTCTGCAGGTTGTTGAAAAGTGCTGCTGCACAGGAAGGCTATGATTTCCTTTCTGGGGTTCTGGGTGAGAACCCGTTACTGCAGAGAGAACTCAATGTGAGTGAGAAAATAAACGGAGACTCCGAGGTGAAGCAGCTCTCTGCTCTACTGGAGGATTCACACTGCAGACCAGAGATACTCAAGTTCGTTTTTATCAGTTATTCCCTTCACATTTAGATTAAAACAGTGGAGTGCATTCCTTTTGGAATCTAATAACTGTGTTGAATGTTTAACTGTGTATAACCTGTATTTTACATTAAAAATACTGTAACAGGTACAATTTGAAACCAAAGACTTCTCTTCCTTGTTGTCTCTCTGTATCCAGGGTAAATAAGAGCGGGATGGGAAATGAAGGCTGTGCTGCTCTGGCATCAGCTCTGTGTTTAAACCCGTCACACCTGAGAGAGCTGGAGCTGAGTGGGAATCCACTGGGAGGATCAGGAATGAAGGAGCTCTGGGATGTGCTGAAAAACCAACAATTCAAACTGCAAAAACTGGGGTAATGTTATTCATTCAAATAAAATCAACAATGTCAGAAAGAGCTGAGGGCTTTAAGAAGAATTTAAGAAGACATTCTGGCGATATAGGTTTTTTTATTATTATTATTATTAATCTCCTGCCACCAGCATCTGGATTAAGGTTTATACTGAAACTATAATTATTACTAAAAGTAACAGAAAACCTTCTAGAAATGTTAAACACTGGTCACAAACCACCAGTTAATTTGCAGATAATAAAATCCTCCAGGTTGAAGAAGTTACAGTAACAGAGTAATGTACAGTACGGACCTGTCAGATTATTTCATGACTACAGCGAGAACTGCACTTACCACCGTCAAGAATTCTTAAACACACAAGACACACAGTGAGATATCGTCATACGATACCCAGACATGATCAGAGCAACAAGCAGAGACAGATCCAGAAGAGCAGAACAGGAGCCTGATAGGAAGCTTCACACTCTTTAAGTAAAGTCAGTTAAGATGAGGAAGGAAAAGCACAATGAAATTAATCTGCTCCCCCTGCAGGTTGTGTCAGTGCCGTCTCTCTGAGGAAGATTGTGGTGCTGTTGTATCGGCTCTGAGAACAAACCCCTCACACCTCAAGGAGCTGGACCTGAGTGAGAACACAATTGGAGACTCAGGAGTGAAGGAGCTCTCTGATCTACTGCACAACTCAAACTGCACTCTGGAGAAACTGAAGTAAATTATTTTTAGTCTGAGGAAAGTAAAAATGTTGAAAAAATGAATAAAAAATGAGAAAAATAACTCATAAATTTTGAATTTTGTTGACAAACTGATTAAATGGCATCATTTTACTCTGTGAATAAGGGAAAGAAATTATTAAGAGTTCATCTAAATCATTTAGTTATAAAAAGGGAACCCCTGTAGTATAACTCGCTTCATTATTTATTTTATGTTAATTAATGTAAGTAAATGAATCTCATGTGAAATGTGGCAGAACCTGTGCTTCCCTTAAATAATGGTGATAAATGTTGGCTACTGCACTGAAATTACTCTGAATTTCAAACCCCTCAGAGATATTATAGCGCCACTGTCATGTCATTGTCTCACCATGGAACGTCCTTTATTATGGTTTACTTCCAGACTCAGTAAATGTCGTCTCACCCAAAAACAATGTGGTGTCCTGGCTAAAGCTCTGGAATCGAACTCCTCATCACATCTGAAAGAGCTGGATCTCAGAGGGAACGACAGAGTGTCAAGTTGGAATGTTTTTAGTTATTTTTTGAGGAATTCAGAATCTAAACTGATTGTGAGGTAAGTTTCTGATTTACATACATGTTATTTTTTTATAACACTAAATATTTTGTACTTTGATATTTTATTTTATGCCCCACCCACTAAGTGATGAAGGCGTGGTGTTTTCAGGTTTTGTGTCCGTCCAAGATTCTCATTGGTTTGATATCTCGAGTGTGAGCGGTTGAATGTTTGTATTATTTATATGGTTTTATCATCAGAACCAGCAGATGAACTGATTAGATTCTGGAAGTGATCCAAACAGGGTCAAGGTTAAGTTTGAAGTAGTCGGGTATTTCTGGCAAAACAATTAGTAAGATGATGAACTCGACTTGCTGGTTTTTTTTTTTTTTCAATAAACTGACGTTATTTCTGGGAAAACCCTTCATCTAGTAATTTTTAATTTTCAAATAAATAAAGCTCTTAAAACTACAGTGTAACGAGACACTCAGGACAGAGAGGTAGAATGAAAGTGCAGAGTTTATTAGAAAACGGCAAAACACAACTGAACTCCATGAGTCAGGGGAAGAGGTTCAAAATGACAAAACGTCCATCTGACTGTCCAACAAATCAAAAGGGTAAATACAATAACCAGAAACCAGAGCAAAACAAAGTCAAAACCAGGACACGTTCACAAAAAAGACAGCTCCGAGAAGCTTTTAAAAGACTGTAAGACTTTGTGAAGACACGAGATTAGAAAGTAACGTAAATAAAGTTATTTCCACATTGTTAATGCTGAGGCAATAAAATTCAGCTGCTGACCTCTGACCTTTTTTATCCAGACTGCCTCATATTTTTGCTCTGAAAGTGTGTGAAGTTTACACACATGAGACAGATCTTAAATCTCAACAGAGAACAAAAAATCCAGCCGCCATCATGCCTGAGCTGGTTCACATGATTTAGTAACAGGATCTTGTTGGGGAAAAGGTCCATGCTCAGAGCTCTGGGATCAGGATCGTAATGAAATGTGTTTTCTCTCAGAGGAATGTTGAGTCCTGAAGCAGAAAAGGTCTGTGATGATCTGACTGAACGTCTGGGTATAAACCCCTTACTGCACAGAGAACTGGATCTGAGTGGGAAAATATCCGGAGACTCAGGAGTGAAGGAGCTCTCGGTTCTACTGAAGGAGCCACAGTGTAGAACTGAGAAACTCAGGTGTGTTACTGACTTCCTCACCTGGTATTTTTCTTTGTGTTCACATTAATCTTTAAAGATATTAGTGTAGTGTGAACACTGTTTAGCACAATCAGTCCTGCTGCAGAATCTCCTGTGGTTCTGAGAGTGTGGGTGAACAGTCCACTGTACACGTTCTCACCACTCCGTTATAGCTCCGTTATTTCTGATACATTTCTGATACTCCATTATTTTTGATGGTTGATTGTGTGGGTTGTTTAAAGAGGTTTTTCTCAGCTGTGTTCTCTGTCTGCAGGCTGAGTAACTGCAGTATTACAGTGAGCGGCTGTACTGATCTGATATCAGCTCTTACTTCAAACCCTTCACACCTGACAGAGCTGGACCTGAGTGAGAACACACTGGGAAATCCAGGAGTGACTCGGATCTCTACTCTACTAAAGAGCTCATCCGGCAAATTCCAGACGCTTCAGTAAGTCATTTAATATTCTACATGACTAGATCAATGATGTTTTTATTTCACTCTCAGTATATTTGTAGCGTGTAGGAACAGATTAATCAGCAACTCATTCAGGGCTGTGTTTCCCAATAACAACTCACTTTATTCAACAATCAGCAGCTGAACAAAGGACAACACATGTGAGCCTGTTTTGTGAGCGTTTCCCAAAAGCCTTCATTATCAGATCTTTAGATTTAATTTACAAAATAAATTATTATATTTGCAGTGATGCAGTGACCGGAGTGATGGCATTTTTGACTGGACAGAAGAGTCCAAACTGTAAACTGCAGAAACTGAGGTGAGTTCATCTCTCCTATTGGGTCGACTTCACCAGAACGGTTGCTTATAAATCTCCCTTAAACCATAAGTGAACACTGAATGAAGTGTTTGGAGAAAAGAATTTCAGGTTAATGGCGATCTACAACTTACATGTTCAAATGATAGAACACACAATATTTCACTTTAGTTCTGAGATGAATCCATACGATCAAACACTGAAATAATGAGTGTATCAAAAGCTTTAATGATGCTGTATGTCATGATGAAATAATTGAAGTCATAATTGTACTAAATTAAAAAAAAATTAAGTAGCTGCAGGATAACTAAGTGAAAATGTGGAATGTTTGGTAAGTGATGTGTGTACTTGTGAATCACTTTGGTGTGAATCCTATCAAAAAAGAGAGGTTAGATTTCATGGTTGTCAGTGGGTGCAGGCACTTAGAGACACAGTTGCAGGGTAGAGCGGGTGCATCGCAAACTGGTAACCAAATCCAAATTGTGAGACGAGAATCAGAGTCAGGTTCAGGCAAAGGATCAGCCGCTGTGTGAACAGAGTGTC
Source organism: Neoarius graeffei (assembly GCF_027579695.1). Lineage (NCBI taxonomy): Eukaryota > Metazoa > Chordata > Actinopteri > Siluriformes > Ariidae > Neoarius > Neoarius graeffei. The sequence goes on along the minus strand of NC_083574.1, from coordinate 103,427,822 downwards.
AGAGGAATATAACTAGCTCAGAGTCCGAATGTAAACAAAAGCAGGATTAAAGTCAGCATAAGTAGCAAATGGCTTGGTGTGATCAGGTACAGGGACATAGAACAATACTTCGCACTGAGTGTTTGTGGTTACAGTCCTTAAGTAGAGTGCACTGATTGTGATGTGGAACAGATGTGGCGGTAATCAGAATTCGGGAGAGAGAGGGCACTGTGGCACTTGGGCATTGTAGTCCCTGGTGGCCATATTTGAAGGCTGCCACAAACTCAGATTACTGGCGCTATTAGTGACAATGGTGTGATCTTCATGATTAAATAACAAAAGGCTTTTGTTCTCTTAGACTTTCAGACTGCAGGATAACAGAGGAAGGATACGCTGCTCTGGCTGAAGCTCTGAAATCATCCCACCTGATAGAGCTGGATCTCAGAGGGAACAACCCTGGAGCATCAGGAGTGAAGCTGCTCACTGATTTACTCCAGGATCCAGACTGTAAACTGGAGAAACTGAGGTGAACAATATGTACTGGGGTTAATTACTTCATTACAGAATCCATTTTAATACTCGAACAAAACACTAATTAAATATAATTGAACACAAAATAAAATATGAGATTGCTAATAATGTAATATTTTTGCCTTTGTAATTTTGTGCCTTTCTCTCACTGCAGGTTGTTGAAAAGTGATGAAGCAGTGAAGGCCTGTGATTTTCTGACTGAGGTTCTGGATAAAAACCCTTTATTGCAGAAAGAACTGGATCTGAGTGGAAAGATCTCTTCAGTGTCAGAAGTGAAGCAGCTCTCTGCCCTACTGGAGGATTCACACTGCACACCTGAGAAACTTACGTGTGTATTCTAATGTTATTTTATAAATTGCTGTTTGCAGTTCTGATTATTATGCTTGAACTAAAATGAATCTGCCCTCTATCCTTAGGCTAAGGAAGAGTGGTGTTACAGAAGAAGGCTGTTCTGCTTTGACTTCATCTTTTCTATTCAATCCTGCACACATAAAAGAGTTGGATCTGAGTGAGAATAAAGTTGGAAACTCTGGAGTGCAGAGAGTTTGTGCTCTACTGAAACATCAGCCATGTAACCTGCAGATCCTGAGGTTGGTTTCAGGTTCCACAAACAAATACACACATCTAGATCATATAATCCTTAAATGGCCTTGGCATTACATATTATATTGTATAGATGTTCATCAGACTATTATAAAAATGCCATCAAATGTTCTCTCTTTAGACTTTCAGACTGCAGGATAACAGAGGAAGGATACGCTGCTCTGGCTGAAGCTCTGAAATCATCCCACCTGATAGAGCTGGATCTCAGAGGGAACGACCCTGGAGCATCAGGAGTGAAGCTGCTCACTGATTTACTCCAGGATCCAGACTGTAAACTAACAACACTGAGGTGAGCAAATTATAAATAACAGGAATGTTGGAAAGGGAAATGTTCAGTGTTTAAATATTTAAAGGAAACAACCAAAAATGATTATTTTTATTAAGGTCCCTGAAAATTTGTTTTTCTAACAAACAGATTTTATAACAGTATAAGCATGTATTCTTCTATTTTAAAAAAAATTGAAACTTTTTTTTTTTATAATGCAGTGTCCTGTTATGGCCAAAGATATTTTTAAAGATAAAGATTTAAAAATAATCTGTTTTTGATGAGTCCCGAATGCTACAGCGAGGCATATTTAAGATAATGCAGTTGATGTTGATCAGTGTTCGAGTAAACTTTTCCCCTCACAGACTGTTGAAAAGTCCTGAAGCAGAAGAAGCCTGTGGTCGTCTGACTAAAGTTTTAGAGACAAACCCCTTATTGCAGACGCATCTGAACCTGAGGGGGAAAATAAAAGGAGACTCCGAAGTGAAGCAGCTCTCTGCTCTACTGAAGGATCCACACTGCAGAGCTGAGACACTCACGTGTGTACACATTATTATTATTATTATTATTATTATTATTATTATTAATCTATTGAAACATGCATTAAGAACGACATATCAAAAATAAAACCTTGAAGTTTAATTCCCTGAACGTTGATTATTTTCCATGCATTGTGTGGTTGAACTCATTGTAAAAGTGGTGGACCTTTTTCTTTTTAGACTGACTGAATGTAATCTGATGATGGAAAGCTGTAAAGCTCTGGCTGAAGTTCTCAGTTCACACCTCTGTTTTCTAACTGAGTTGGACTTGAGTAAGAACGGCCTACAGAATTCAGGTGTCCAGCAATTATCTGAAGGACTGAAGAACCAAAGCTGTATTCTGAAGATATTAAGGTACAGTAATATCTCACTATATAAGCAGTGCAATAGTATTACTGGTAGTACTAATAAAATAATATAAAATCAATGTCATAAAAATAATTTAATAAAGCCTAATAATGATTATTATGTGGATGTTACACATTATGTTTTTGTTCCTGCTTTTGTAGCTTAAGAGCTCAAGTTTCCAAACCTGTCATTGCTTAACTCTTGAATATTTTCTATTGTGAATATTCTCATTAAAAATCGTATAAGCTCTACTTTCCAAAGAAATGGATCTGGTTAAGATCTGTTCAGTACTTTGGGAGTAACGGCAGGTTGAAGTCGGTACAACAGAGTAAAAACTCTGCTCACAGGACGTCGGGAAACTGCCGGTGCTTTTCTTTCTGAGTCACGGGAAAGCGGTCAGGCGCTCTCTCTCTCTCTCTCTCTCTCTCTCCTGATCGGTTTCCCGCTGGATTACTCGTCAATATCAGTCAGATCACTTTTATAGGGATGTTCTCTCACTGGTTCTGATGAAGGATTCAGCAAAATGTTCCCTCTGCTAGTTTTGATGTTCTGATTCATGGGAGACTTTGAAGTGAGTTTTCACAGCTTTACCCACTTATTTTTTCAAATCAAACTGATTCCTGTAAATAAGTAACTATTATAGAATATGACTGTAGTTGTGTTGATGAAAAATATTGAGATCTTAGTGGTCGGAATGAGATTTTAAAAACTGGAAGTCAGAAACGCGAGTGTCGAGTTCAGTTCATGTGAATTGTTTATTGGATGTGGATCAGACAGTTTTTTCGAGGTTCGCCTTGAAAGCTGTGAATATTATCATTTATATTCTTTAAAATAAACACCAGTCGGCCCTGCTTATGAGAAAGAGAAAGCCCCACAGGGCACAAAGCAGGGATTAGAAATAATCTTTTTTCGCTGAGTGTACTGATTTAACTTTTTAAGCTAATTAACATAATTAATGCTAATTAAATACTAATTTGCATGATTGGTTTTTACTAATTTTTCAAACTTTGTATTCAGCCTACAACCATCTATGTGCTGCTAATTTCCATGTAAACATCTTGGGAAAAAAGTTATTCAGAAAAAACATTTGATCTCATTGGTTAATAAGGCCCATTTCGGACCATGTGATCCTCATACAGAATATTACGGCAGTTTTCTAAAAATTAAACCGTTTTTTTAATCTTTGATTTGTAATATCTCGAGAACGGATAAACATTTTAATTATGTAATAAGTATGTTGTTCTGCGTTCACTTCTGAATTCAGTGAGAGCAGTTTCAAGCAATTTGGAATGAATTTGAATTTTTAGCTGATATGCCTACTGATAACCCAATTTGGATCCTAATACATACTGCCATGCCAAAAAAAAGTTGCACACACTAATATTTTGGTTTTCAGTGGGGTTCAGGTGTGGAGATTGGGCTGGCCATAACAGGGTCTTGATCTTGTGGTTCTCCATCCACACCTTGATTGACCTGGCTGTGTGGCATGGAGCATTGTCGTGCTGAAGACCCAATCCTCAGTGTTAGGGAACATGGTCAGAGCAGAAGGAAGCAAGTTTTCTTCCAGGATGACCTTGTACATGGCTTGATGGCTCATACAGTGGTGCTTGAAAGTTTGTGAACCCTTTAGAATTTTCTATATTTCTGCATAAATATGACCTAAAACAACATCAGATTTTCACACAAGTCCTAAAAGTAGATGAAGAGAACCCAGTTAAACAAATGAGACAAAAATATTATACTTGGTCATTTATTTATTGAGGAAAATGATCCAATATTACATATCTGTGAGTGGCAAAAGTATGTGAACCTTTGCTTTCAGTCTCTGGTGTGACCCCCTTGTGCAGCAATAACTAGTCTGGCTAACGCGACTGCAAAGCTCTACGAGCTATTGGTCTGGCCAAGATATTAAGCCCAACCGTTTCCCAGAGCCCGTGGTTGACCCGCCTCCCTGAAATGCCTCAGTTTGCTACTGGTCGAAGCCAGAAAAGGCTGTGACGAAGCTTAAACCAATCACATCACTCTTTCCTCTGACGTATGTGATGCGACGGGGCTAACTGGTAGATTAAACTCTTACCGAAGCCGGTCGGGAGCAAGGCGAAAACGTCCTTCCTTTCAATAAATACCTCCAGGGCTGCTCTTTGCTCCGTTTTCAATGAGAACTTGCTCCATGTTCGTAATGTTTCTAGTGAATGAAGCGCTTCCGGCATAGATTCTGTAAACAATCTATGGCTTCCGGTCGCAGTTCTACTACGTCACTGCCTTGAACACGTCTCTACCCAGGGCCGTTGGAGATGCTCAAAGTTGATTGGTTCCCGATTTTTCGGGAGCTTGGAAGAGCTGTAGATAGTTTGCCTGGCCAGACTAAGCTTGCAACAGGCCCTCATGTTGCGTCACGCTTAGGATGAGCGGGCCCAGGCTAAGCAATTACTGCAACTAAATGTTTCCGGTAACTGTTGATCAGTCCTGCACACCGGCTTGGAGGAATTTTAGCCCATTTCTCCATACAGAACAGCTTCAACTCTGGGATGTTGGTGGGTTTCCTCACATGAACTGCTCGCTTCAGGTCCTTCCACAACATTTCCATTGGATTAAGGTCAGGACTTTGACTTGGCCATTCCAAAACATTAACTTTATTCTTCTTTAACCATTCTTTGGTAGAACGACTTGTGTGCTTAGGGTCGTTGTCTCGCTGCATGACCCACCTTCTCTTGAGATTCAGTTCATGGACAGATGTCCTGACATTTCCCTTTAGAATTCGCTGGTATAATTCAGAATTCATTGTTCCATCAATGATGGCAAGCCGTCCTGGCCCAGATGCAGCAAAACAGGCCCAAACCATGATACTACCACCACCATGTTTCACAGATGGGATAAGGTTCTTATGCTGGAATGTAGTGTTTTCCTTTCTCCAAACATAACACTTCTCATTTAAACCAAAAAGTTCTATTTTGGTCTCATCCATCCACAAAACATTTTTCCAATAGCCTTCTGGCGTGTCTGCATGATCTTTAACAAACTGCAGATGAGCCGCAATGTTATTTTTGGAGAGCAGTGGCTTTCTCCTTGCAACCCTGCCATGCACATCATTGTTGTTCAGTGTTCTCCTGATGGTGGACTCATGAACATTAGCCAATGTGAGAGAGGCGTTCAGTTGCTTAGAAGTTACCCTGGGGTCATTTGTGACCTCGCCGTCTATTACACACCTTGCTCTTGGAGTGATCTTTGCTGGTCGACCACTCCTGGGGAGGGTAACAATGATCTTGAATTTCCTCCATTTGTACACAATCTGTCTGACTGTGGATTGGTGGAGTCCAAACTCTTTAGAGATGGTTTTGTAACCTTTTCCAGCCTGATGAGCATCAACAACACTTTTTCTGAGGTCCTCAGAAATCTCCTTTGTTTGTGCCATGATACACTTCCACAATCATGTTGTGAAGATCAGACTTTGATAGATCCCTGTTCTTTAAATAAAACAGGGTGCCCACTCACACCTGATTGTCATCCCATTGATTGAAAACACCTGACTCTAATTTCACCTTCAAATTAACTGCTAATCCTCGAGGTTTACATACTTTTGCCACTCACAGATATATAATATTGGATCATTTTCCTCAATAAATAAATGACCAAGTATAATATTTTTGTCTCATTTGTTTAACTGGGTTCTCTTTATCTACTTTTAGGACTTGTGTGAAAATCTGATGATGTTTTAGGTCATATTTATGCAGAAATATAGAAAATTCTAAAGGGTTCACAAACTTTCAAGCACCACTGTACTGTATGTCCTTCACAAACAAAAATTTGCCCCATTCCAGCCTTGCTGAAGCACCTCCAGATCATCACCGATCCTCCACCCAATTTCACAATGGGTGTGAGACACTGTGGCTTGTAGGCCTCTCCAGGTCCCCATCTAACCATTAGATAACCAGGTGATGGGAAAAGCTGAAAATTGGACTCATCAGAGAAGAGCTGACTCCAGTCCTCTACGGTCTAATCCTTATGGTCTTTAGCAAACTTCAGCCTGGCTTTTCTTTGCTTCTTATTGATGCAGGGTTTGAAGTAGACCAAAATATCAGCATAGTGGCACCAGTTATAACAGCCAGGGGAAAGTTCCTCATGGGTTCTACATGCTCAGAGATGCATTCTAGTGCATTTCCTGGCAATTGCAGGCCTCCCTGAAAGTCACTCTTTTTTGGTAATATTAATGAGAGGGTTTTTTTTTTTCCCCAAAGTTGTTGTGATTTGTTTATGATTGAAGATTTATGATGATTAATATTCATCTACTGTATATTGGTGACCTATTTATGGAATAAGAATAAAACAACCAGTTGAGGTTTGATGTTTTCAGTTTTTTAAATATTATATAATTAGAAACGCCATGTTTCTCAGTGTGCCAAAGAGCTTCTTAACTCTATATTGCTTCCTTTGATGTTCATCCATTTTATTCTGTCTCCTCTATGCCAATATTTTACACAGACTTTCAGACTGCAGGATAACCGAGGAAGGATACGCTGCTCTGGCTGAAGCTCTGAAATCATCCCACCTGATAGAGCTGGATCTCAGAGGGAACGACCCTGGAGCATCAGGAGTGAAGCTGCTCACTGATTTACTCCAGGATCCAGACTGTAAACTGGAGAAACTGAGGTGAACAATATGTACTGGGGTTAATTACTTCATTACAGAATCCACTTTAATACTTGAACAAAACACTAATTAAATATAATTGAACACAAAATAAAATATGAGATTGCTAATAATGTAATATTTTTGCCTTTGTAATTTTGTGCCTTTCTCTCACTGCAGGTTGTTGAAAAGTGATGAAGCAGTGAAGGCCTGTGATTTTCTGACTGAGGTTCTGGATAAAAACCCTTTATTGCAGAAAGAACTGGATCTGAGTGGAAAGATCTCTTCAGTGTCAGAAGTGAAGCAGCTCGCTGCCCTACTGGAGGATTCACACTGCAGACCTGAGAAACTTACGTGTGTATTCTAATGTTATTTTATAAATTGCTGTTTGCAGTTCTGATTATTATGCTTGAACTAAAATGAATCTGCCCTCTATCCTTAGGCTAAGGAAGAGTGGTGTTACAGAAGAAGGCTGTTCTGCTTTGACTTCATCTTTTCTATTCAATCCTGCACACATAAAAGAGTTGGATCTGAGTGAGAATAAAGTTGGAAACTCTGGAGTGCAGAGAGTTTGTGCTCTACTGAAACATCAGCCATGTAACCTGCAGATCCTGAGGTTGGTTTCAGGTTCCACAAACAAACACATACATCTAGATCATATAATCCTTAAATGGCCTTGGCATTACATATTATATTGTATGGATGTTCATCAGACTATTATAAAAATGCCATCAAATGTTCTCTCTTTAGACTTTCAGACTGCAGGATAACAGAGGAAGGATACGCTGCTCTGGCTGAAGCTCTGAAATCATCCCACCTGATAGAGCTGGATCTCAGAGGGAACGACCCTGGAGCATCAGGAGTGAAGCTGCTCACTGATTTACTCCAGGATCCAGACTGTAAACTAACAACACTGAGGTGATTCTTCTATAAACTAACACAATTATATAAATTTTAAACAGAAAGTAATGCTGTAAAAAGAACTTTGATAGTTTCTTTGAAAAAAAAAACTGGATAAAGTTGATAATTGACTGTAATTTATGGTTTATTCGACTGGTCCTAATTTTTTCCCAGTGTGTTACAGACATTTTACACTATCATTTAAATTTAAAGAGAAGTCATCAGGAAATAAGCAAAAGCAGCCACACTGTTCTGGTTAATGTGGGTCTATTATTCTGCAAACACCAAGTACAAAACATTTTACTTTCTGCAGTTTGTTGAAACATCCTGCTGCACAAGAGGCCTGTACTTGGCTAAATTCAGTTTTAGATGAAAACCCTTTACTCCTAAAAGAGCTGGATCTGAGCATGAAGGAACCAGGAGACTCAGGGGTGAAGAAGCTCTCAGCTCTACTGGAAGACTCTCACTGTAAATTTCAGACAATTCGGTAAGTATTTTTATTTATGCATCACTGTCAGCTGAGTTTTACTCACAGAATGTTTTCTAGTGGGACCTGCCATTAAGGATGACCCAAGTATGCACAAATGTATTTTTAATTATATATTTTGTTTTGTTTTCTATAAGTGCTGACATAATATATCCTGTGTTTCTCCAAAGAAACCTCATAGTCCTTCTAGAAACACCTGGGTTCTGTTCCATCACTGGAAAGTGTTAAGCTCCTGAAACTAGAAAGGAACAGAAGAGTAGAAATGATCAACAAGTTTGAGATTTTCAATGAAATCACTTGATTTAACCACTGAGACATAACAGACAAGACAAATTAAAAGAGGAATAAATTAATAAAATGATGTTAAAAATAACCTCTAATGACCCCTTATGACCCAGATGAACCCAGAATATGGACTTCAGTGCACATGAAAATAAAATGACTTGTGTTTTCCATAATATCTGCACAATGAAGTATTAAGATTGAGTATAAAGCTCTGTCTACATCATATTTCATATCTAGGCTGAATAAAAGTAATCTGACTGTGGAGAGCTGTTCAGCTTTAGCCAGCGTTCTCAAATTAAAGTCCTGCAGTGTGAGAGAGCTGGACCTGAGCAACAACAGTCTGCAGGATCCAGGAGTCACTCAGCTTTCTGCTGGACTGAAGCACCAACACTGTAAACTGGAGATTCTGAGGTCAGTTCATTTCTCAGAGATAATCTCTGAGTTTAAATGGCTGCAGAATTATGTGTCATTAAAAAAGCAGTACATGTTCTACAGACTTTAATGCTGTTAATACATTTCTGAGTCTCCATATTCTCTGTGTCCAAGTCTGGCAAAGAGATCGGGGGGGGAACCCTCACTAAACTAGAACACAATATAATAAACAGCTTGTTTTGATTAAAAAAATAGATTATTAGATTTATTATATTTAACTAAAAGGTGTTTAAGTGTGTAAAAGTTCTATTCCAATGTAAACGTCTAATTGCTGTAATTCTAAGGTAACTGTTAAAGAAAAGAATGAAAATATTGCGTTCTTATTGAACAAATGAGATGCGATCTGTTCATTGTGCTCCTTCTTTCCTTCTGCAGACTGTGTAACTGCAGATTATTATAATATAATTTTTTAATGACAGCCCAGTAATTTGTACATGATCCATTCAGTGACCATCTAGAGTTAATAAATTAACAAGAAAAAAAGATTAAATTCTCAATTTGTATCCAATATCACATCTTCATTCATTTATTTTGGACATAAAATCAGAGAGTTGTGTGTTTTTGTGTAGACTTTCAGACTGCAGTATAACAGAGGAAGGATACACTGCTCTGGCTGAAGCTCTGAGACTAAACCCATCATCACACCTGAGAGAGCTGGATCTCAGAGGGAACGACCCTGGAGCATCAGGAGTCCAACAACTTACTGACTGCAAAACTAACAAACTGACACTCAGGTGATTCTTCTACAAGTAAACATCTCAATAAATAAATAAATTACTGTGAAAAGAACTTTTTTCTTCAAATCTCTCCATTTGTTTGCAGACTAAAAGCTATAAAAGAATTCTAAATGTTAAAGTTTGCTGTATCCATATTGTCCAGAAAATTTCAGACCCTGTTGGTTAGTTTTTGTCATGTCACCGGTGGAATCGGTGTCGAACTACAGTTCCCAGAACACAACACGGCCTACAAACATGGCCGCCGAGAACTACAACACACAGCCATCACAGACTCTCTCACATTCACGTTCCCCTGATTACTGATCACACACACCTGCTTCCAATCACATTCACCCACAGTATATCAGGACTTTCACACCACACTCACTTCACCCAGTATACACTCTGTGTTTCTATACCAGTCTATAGCAAGCCTTTGGGGTATTGATCAGCTCTCTGGTTTTGATCCTGTTTCTGGGTTTCTCGTCTTGCTCTTGACTGCACTAGTTTATGTTGTTTGTTCTTGACCCTTCCCTGGAGTTTGAGCCTGCGTTTGAATTTTGTTTGCAGCCTTCAATAAAGCTCATTCTACCTGCACCTGCCTCCGTATCTGCTGCCCCACAGTTTTAAACAACCCAGTGTTCGGAATCAGCCAGATCTGTCGGCTGTTATATTTTAGTTGGCAGAAATGGAATTGATAGCAGGTTAATAATAAATTTGTGCACCACTGTGGGTTACAGCAATATAATACTTACCTGCATGCAGACACAAATAAAATGTAATACACTGATATTGATGAACCTTGTTTCATACAAAATAAGCCGTAGTCTATGAGCAGTCAGCACCATCGACTTTCTGTAAGACTTTTTATGTATTTTATTTTATTGGTAGCATCACGGGTATGGTGAGAATTACTTTTGTTTTCCTTCTGATTGGAAACCTCCAAATAAATCTCATTTCAACCATAAACAAGATCCTCAACAAACAGGAACATGTCCATGTGATTTTAGTGAAACAGCGATTGGTTTTAAATCCCACCAAAGTATCTCAGTGACGGTTTTCACTTCCTCTTCCCTGATCATGCATATCCTGACTTCAAATGTGAGTTTTCCTCAGAGATAAAACATTCTTCCTTTCTGTCTCTGCAGGTTGTTGAAAAGTGCTGCTGCACAGGAAGGCTATGATTTCCTTTCTAGGGTTCTGGGTGAGAACCCGTTACTGCAGAGAGAACTCAATGTGAGTGAGAAAATAAACGGAGACTCCGAGGTGAAGCAGCTCTCTGCTCTACTGGAGGATTCACACTGCAGACCAGAGATACTCAAGTTCGTTTTTATCAGTTATTCCCTTCACATTTAGATTAAAACAGTGGAGTGCATTCCTTTTGGAATCTAATAACTGTGTTGAATGTTTAACTGTGTATAACCTGTATTTTACATTAAAAATAACAGGTACAATTTGAAACCAAAGACTTCTCTTCCTTGTTGTCTCTCTGTATCCAGGGTAAATAAGAGCGGGATGGGAAATGAAGGCTGTGCTGCTCTGGCATCAGCTCTGTGTTTAAAGCCGTCACACCTGAGAGAGCTGGAGCTGAGTGGGAATCCACTGGGAGGATCAGGAATGAAGGAGCTCTGGGATGTGCTGAAAAATCAACAGTTCAAACTGCAAAAACTGGGGTAATGTTATTCATTCAAATAAAATCAACAATGTCAGAAAGAGCTGAGGGCTTTAAGAAGAATTTAAGAAGATTCTGGCGATATAGGATTGTTGTTATTATTATTATTATTATTATTATCTCATCTCATTATCTGTAGCCGCTTTATCCTGTTCTACAGGGTTGCAGGCGAGCTGGAGCCTATCTAGGGTGACCACCTGTCCCGCATAGCGCGTGCGCGTACAGCATTTGAAGCCGAATTTATGCGTCCCGCAAATTCAGAACGTGTCCCGCATAATCGATGCTTGCTGAGGGGGCTGTCGCTCTCCCCGGGCCACCCAGGCAGCCAAACGAATATTACTTGACATTTCAGCACACCGCCGTCACCACTATAGACTGTAGAACAAAACCACACACACCCCTCACAACTGACTGGTTGTTGTCAACTTTTTGTTGTTGCCATGACACCGCACTCACGTGCACAGACAGTGACGAGGGACGCAGGTGCAATGCATGCATTGCTTTCATATTAAAAAATGGAGAAAGGTACCGGGGAGATGGCAGGTGAGGCACTGCCACCTCCAGTTAAAAAGAGAAGGTGTATGTACAGGAAAGAGTGGGGAAATGAATATTTGTGGCTGAAAGGGGTTGAGGGGGATACCGAGAGGGCTTTTTGTGACCTTTGCAAAACATCTTTCTCAATCGGACATGCATGCATGGATCTTAGTTCCATGGCGGGGAATACGATGTGAAACGACACAGGCTCGCGGAGACTCACAAGAAACGTGTGCAACAGAAAGAAACATCTAAATCTATGGATGCTTTCCTCCGAACTAAAAACGACTCTCTAGCTGACAAAGTGACTGCGGCAGAGGTGACGAGTGTGTATCACACTGTCCAACACGCAATATCATATCGGGCAGGAGATTGTGGCACAAAGCTGTGGTTGTGAGTTAAGAGACTTTTTTTCTACTGTTTCTGTGGTGCTGAGCCACTACAATTCCTGTTAATCCACTGAAAACTAAATGGAGACTTGTCACTATTCCTGCTGTACTGATGCACTGCAAAGCCTCAGACTCAATATTATATTATGATTGATTTAAAGTGAATGAATTGTAATGGAAAATAAATAAAATTGAGTAGCTTCAGTAAATCATAAGTGGAAGTGTGTCTGTCAAGTCATTGAATGGTCAAAATATTATGAATGTTTATTTAAAAAAAAAACACATTTTGTGGCCTGTTCATGACCATACATCACCAATAACAGCAGAATAGGGTATTATTGATATACCATGTAAGGTAGTATGTGCTAGAAATGGGTAAACCACTATCTGTGAGTCTTCCAGCGGCCAGCACGGTGCAGTGTGGGTGGTGTCCCACATTGTCCCTCAAAAACATACCCCTTGTCCCCCATTGGGCTTATGAGCAGGTGGTCACCCTAATCCTACCCCAGCTGACTACGGGCGAAAGGCGGGGTACACCCTGGGCAAGTCGCCAGGTCATCACAGGGCTGACACATAGACACAGACAACCATTCACACTCACATTCACACCTACGCTCAATTTAGAGCCACCAGTTAACCTAACCTGCATGTCTTTGGACTGTGGGGGAAACCGGAGCACCCGGAGGAAACCCACACGGACACGGGGAGAACATGCAAACTCCGCACAGAAAGGCCCTCGCCAGCCACGGGGCTCGAACCCAGAACCTTCTTGCTGTGAGGCGACAGCGCTAACCACTACACCACCGTGCCACCCTATTATTATTATTATTATTATTATTATTAATCTCCTGCAACCAGCAGCTGGATTAAGGTTTATACTGAAACTATAATTATTACTAAAAGTAACAGAAAACCTTCTAGAAATGTTAAACACTGGTCACAAACCACCAGTTAATCTGCAGATAATAAAATCCTCCAGGTTGAAGAAGTTACAGTAACAGAGTAATGTACAATACGGACCTGTCAGATTATTTCATGACTACAGCGAGAACTGCACTTACCACCGTCAAGAATTCTTAAACACACGACACACAGTGAGATATTGTCATACGATACCCAGACATGATCAGAGCAACAAGCAGAGACAGATCCAGAAGAGCAGAACAGGAGCCTGATAGGAAGCTTCACACTCTTTAAGTAAAGTCAGTTAAGATGAGGAAGGAAAAGCACAATGAAATTAATCTGCTCCCCCTGCAGGTTGTGTCAGTGCCGTCTCTCTGAGGAAGATTGTGGTGCTGTTGTATCGGCTCTGAGAACAAACCCCTCACACCTCAAGGAGCTGGACCTGAGTGAGAACACGATTGGAGACTCAGGAGTGAAGGAGCTCTCTGATCTACTGCACAACTCAAACTGCACTCTGGAGAAACTGAAGTAAATTATTTTTAGTCTGAGGAAAGTAAAAATGTTGAAAAAAGTGAAAAATAACTGTAATAGATTTAGAATTTATAATTGATAAATAAAACCCTTTTGAATTTTGTTGACAAAACTGATGAAGTGGCATCATTTTACTCTGTGAATAAGGGAAAGAAATTATTAAGAGTTAATCTAAATCATTTAGTTATAAAAAGGGAACCCCTGTAGTATAACTCGCTTCATTATTTATTTTATGTTAATTAATGTAAGTAAATGAATCTCATGTGAAATGTGGCAGAACCTGTGCTTCCCTTAAATAATGGTGATAAATGTTGGCTACTGCACTGAAATTACTCTGAATTTCAAACCCCTCAGAGATATTATAGTGCCACTGTCATGTCATTGTCTCACCATGGAACGTCCTTTATTATGGTTTACTTCCAGACTCAGTAAATGTCGTCTCACCCAAAAACAATGTGGTGTCCTGGCTAAAGCTCTGGAATCGAACTCCTCATCACATCTGAAAGAGCTGGATCTCAGAGGGAACGACAGAGTGTCAATTTGGAATGTTTTTAGTTATTTTTTTGGGAATTCAGAATCTAAATTGACTGTGAGGTAAGTTTCTGATTTACATACATGTTATTTTTTTTATAACACTGTAAATATTTTGTACTTTGAGATTTTATTTTATGCCCCACCCACTAAGTGATGAAGGCGTGGTGTTTTCAGGTTTTGTGTCCGTCCAAGATTCTCATTGGTTTGATATCTCGAGTGTGAGCGGTTGAATGTTTGTATTATTTATACAGTTTTATCATCAGAACCAGCAGATGAACTGATTAGATTCTGGAAGTGATCCAAACAGGGTCAAGGTTAAGTTTGAAGTAGTCGGGTATTTCTGGCAAAACAATTAGTAAGATGATGAACTCGACTTGCTGTTTTTAGTTAGTTTGTTTTTTAACTGACGTTATTTCTCGGGAAAACCCTTCATCTGGTAATTTTTAATTTTCAAATAAATAAAGCTCTTAAAACTGCAGTGTAACGAGACACTCAGGACAGAGAGGTAGAATGAAAGTGCAGAGTTTATTAGAACAGGGTTTCTCAAACTTGTTTGCTCTGGGTGGGGCCCAGTAATGTTAGGCCTTGGTACTGCAAGGCCCTGCGTAGGCCTACGCCTCTGTGCGCCCCCCTGAACCCCCCCCCCCCACACACACACACACACACACACATCGTGTGCACCTCCATAGATAGATACATACATACATACAAACATAGTTTATTATTATTATTATTATTTTTTTTTTTTTTTTTTTTGTTAGTAGGACTTGTTACAAGTAGCAGGCTTATACCAGCATAACAATATTTTGGCTAAATAAGACCTAACAGGAGTGCATTGGCAGAATTGTAGAAAATTGCCAAATGACCAGTAACTGTCCAAAGATATGCCATTATTATTATTATTATTATTATTATTATTATTATTAGTAGTAGTAGTAGTAGGCCTATTATTATTATTATTATTATTAGGGCCCGAGCACCATTCGGTGCGAGACCCTATTGTTTTTCGCAGGTTTATTATTATTATTATTATTATTATTATTATTATTATTATTATTATTCTGCCATGTTTGGCCTTATATTTGAGGCATTTCCCATGCACGAAAACTCATGAAATTTGATACACACATCAGTCATTGTCACCGCTACTCAGCCACAGACTTTTGGCCCCGGGCATGGCCCAGGGACTTCATAGCGCCCCTTTTTCTATTTCCCATTGAAATGAATGGGTAGAACTTTGGAATGATGATAAGGCCATTTGGAGTGAAATTACACATGGTCATTTTTAACGTACTCCTCCTAGACAGTTCATCAAATTCATGTCAAACTTGACAAACATGATGCCAAGGTATTGCTGAAGTTAAATTGCTAAGGGATTTTTGATATGTTGTAATATGTTGAAATATTCTAACATATAATATGCCAAGATATTGCTGAATGTTGAACTTGATATCTTGTAATATGATTCTGATTCTGATACTCTTTAGCCGTTATGGGCCTGTCTGGTATAGCGCCACCAACTGGCCAAGGAAAGAATAGGGTTTTGAATATGTGTGTTTTGACACATGATGAATTTTAACATGCTCCTCCTAGAAGGTTCATGAGATTCATGTGAAATTTGTTAGACGTGATGCCAAGATGTCGCTGCTATTGTAATATGTTGAAATGGCCTTATGATTTTAATATCTTGCCCCATCAACAGGAAACATGTCAGAAAGCCACAGTGCATTGACTGTATGGTCAGACACTTCTTACTTCAGTAGATATTATGATTATGATGATAACCTGACGCCCAATGGGCCTGCCTGTTATAGCACCACCACCTGGCCAAGCAGGAAATGTGCCAGAAATTGTCAATGCCTTAACTGATTGATCTGACACTTTACAAAATATTGGATATCACAAGTCTGATGATATAACATATACAATTCTGTGCACACTCATACACACACTGTCATGCATACACACACTCTCTCACAAGTATGCACTCACATGCACACGCAACATCTATGAGCACACTCTCTTTCACACACACTCCCTCTGACAAACACACACACACACACACACACACAATAATAGTGGAGCACCATACCTAAGAAAAAATGGTAAACCCATCGAGTCGATTTTTTTGTGGTTTGTCCGTGTACATGTACCACCAGTCATATACACCGCCTAGTGGCCAGTGTTAATAATTACCAGTCATACACACCATCTCGTGCCCAGTGTTAGTAATTACCAGTCATACACACACACCGCCTAGTGGCCAGTGTTAGTAATTACCAGTCATACACACCATCTCGTGCCCAGTGTTAGTAATTACCAGTCATACACACCGCCTAGTGGCCAGTGTTAGTAATTACCAGTCATACACACCGCCTAATGGCCAGGGTTAAGGCCAATTTATGCTGACAAACCAGTCCTCGCAGATGGCGTCGCAGATGGTGTCTGCGAAGGCCCCCCTTCGCTGATGCTCTGCACGCACCTCCCAAAAATTGTGACCACCGCAGACAGCTTCGCAGACAAGAGGGCTCTGATTGGTCCACTCTACATCCGCTGTACACGCACTTCCGCTTCCCTACTTTCCCGGTTTGTTTTGTTTTCACGACCGCCATTTTTAAAAACACGAGCGAAGATGGAGCAGCACGAAGAGTGGTTGATCGAGGAAGTGAGGAAGCACGTACATCTATACAACTCCAGTTCTAGTCATTATAAGTAGCCGGAAGATAAACACTCCAATAACCACACCCACCAACTACTCCTAGCGATTTTGCGACTTCGCGCCCCCTTGCGTTGTGATGGTGAATAACATCGCACACGCCTATTACTCCCTGCTCAACGACAAATTACAACTGTCTGCGAAAAGCTATCTGCGAAAGCCTTGTCGCAAGAGCATGCAGAGCCCCTTAGTAATTACCAGTCATACACACCGCCTAGTGGCCAGTGTTAGCAATTACCAGTCATACACACCGCTTAGTGGCCAGTGTTAGTAATTACCAGTCATACACACCGCCTAGTGGCCAGTGTTAGTAATTACCAGTCATACACACTGCCTAGTGGCCAGTGTTAGTAATTACCAGTCATACACACCGCCTAGTGGCCAGTGTAAGTAATTACCAGTCATACACACTGCCTAGTGGCCAGTGTTAGTAATTACCAGTCATACACACTGCCTAGTGGTCAGTGTTAGTAATTACCAGTCATACACACACCGCCTAGTGGTCAGTGTTAGTAATTACCAGTCATACACACACCGCTTAGTGGTCAGTGTTAGTAATTACCAGTCATACACACACCGCTTAGTGGTCAGTGTTAGTAATTACCAGTCATACACACACCGCTTAGTGGTCAGTGTTAGTAATTACCAGTCATACACACACCGCGGGGGGGGGGGCACGGTGGTGTAGTGGTTAGCGCTGTCACCTCACAGCAAGAGGGTCCGGGTTCGAGCCCCGTGGCTGATGAGGGCCTTTCTGTGCGGAGTTTGCATGTTCTCCCCGTGTCCGCGTGGGTTTCCTCCGGGTGCTCCGGTTTCCCCCACAGTCCAAAGACATGCAGGTTAGGTTAACTGGTGACTCTAAATTGACCGTAGGTGTGAATGTGAGTGTGAATGGTTGTCTGTGTTTATGTGTCAGCCCTGTGATGACCTGGCGACTTGTCCAGGGTGTACCCCTCCTTTCGCCCGTAGTCAGCTGGGATAGGCTCCAGCTTGCGTGCGACCCCGTAGAACAAGATAAAGCGGCTACAGATAATGAGACACACACCGCCTAGTGGCCAGTGTTAGTAATTACCAGTCATACACACCGCCTAGTGGCCAGTGCTAGTAATTACCAGTCATACACACCGCCTAGTGGCCAGTGCTAGCCAGTAAAGAAATAAAACAAAAGAGACTGGCTATGATATAAGAAAATTCTACAACCCAGAAACAGATGGGAGCTCCACTTTTAGGCAGTGCCAAAATCTGTATATTAGTGACCTGCCATCATTGTGCATTTTGTTGCAGACATATGAAAACTCTGCATGTATATACAGTACACACACACACACACACACACACACACACACACATGGCAGACACAGGAAAGCTAAGATGACTTAAGATTACAGCGTGAGATAGAGATAAGGAGGAGACACATATAGTTTTGTACATATATAAATGTAAATTTTCACACCACAGAAACACACACACACACTTAGTCTTTGTCTGAACTATCTCTCATCCGTCAAGCAGTCATGGCATTTGCAACATGCACATCACCTTTGAACGTTTGATGAATTTATGACATGTGACTGTTTTGGTGGGTGGCAGAATGTCCTGGGTTGCGGAACCACACGTGCGAGGGCCCATCAAGGCTGCTAGCGGCTTAAATTATTTATTATTATTATTGCTTAGGCCTAAACTATTATTAAACAAGGGAAACTAACAGAAGTGCTTTGGCTTTGAGATTATTGCCAAATTACATAAATATACTGATATGTAGGCCCAATAATTTGACTATAATAATAATAATAATAATAATAATAATAATAATAATTATCTCATCTCTCATCGAATTATCTGTAGCCGCTTTATCCTGTTCTACAGGGTCGCAGGCAAGCTGGAGCCTATCCCAGCTGACTACGGGCGAAAGGCGGGGTACACCCTGGACAAATCGCCAGGTCATCACAGGGCTGACACATAGACACAGACAACCATTTGCACTCACATTCACACCTACGGTCAATTTAGAGTCACCAGTTAACCTAACCTGCATGTCTTTGGACTGTGGGGGAAACCGGAGCACCCGGAGGAAACCCACGCAGACACGGGGAGAACATGCAAACTCCGCACAGAAAGGCCCTCGCCGGCCATGGGGCTCGAACCTGGACCTTCTTGCTGTGAGGCAACAGCGCTAACCACTACACCACCGTGCCGCCATAATAATAATAATTATTATTATTATTATTACTATTATTATTATTAATAACCTATTATTACCATTTGCGTAAGAACCATTCAACTAAGATTTTTTTTTTTTTTACTTTTGTGTTTTAGATTTTTTTTTTTAAACTACACCTTTGAACTTGAAGCACCGCCAAACAGTGCCTCAATAACATACACACACTTATAAAAAGGTCTACCAGAAACATGGGACCTCAAATCGAGAACCCTAAAGACCCACTGTAGCCCTAATACTGACTGATTACACAGTCCCAGTATGAAGAAGGGAGAACTGAACATAGGCTACGTGCTGACTTTTAACCTCAAATGACAGGCCCCGTCACCCACAGAGATTTGGTAAAAGAAAAGTCAGCATTCTAATGCGAAGGATGTGCCTGCTTTCTCGCCACTAACAGGTCGAAACGAGGAAGACAGGGTGACAAGGCCACTCGGAGCGTGTTTTCTGAGTTGAGCCTGTTTCGGTATTTTGTCTTTGTGGCTGTCAAATGTGAAAATGCGGTCTCGCAGAGGTACAGTATGTTGAATGGAAAGGCATCAGTGTTTTCACTGCCATCTCACTCAGCTGGAGATATTCATCACAGCATGACAGCCAGAATTCAGACAGAGAAAGTCGACCAAATCTCGACTGCAGACCAGCATCGCACGAAAGCCCCAGAAGTTTATCCTGGACCACAGAGGCAGAGCACTCATTTCTGGGTTGGTGAACGGATTTCTTACCCATTGCTTTTCCGTGAGATGGGATTTTGAGGGGAAGTATGAATCAAAATGATGCAGTGTTTCGGTAAGGTGTTGCGCGATCACTGCCGGCACCCGCCCCAAACCCACACCTTCATCAGCCAGAGACGACAGACAGCCCAACATGTCAAACACACCTCTATTGACTCTGTTGGTCCAGACTGAGAGCTTCTTTTTGAAAGCCATGATTTTATCATTGGCTTTCTTTCTTTCTTTCTTTCTTTCTTTCTTTCTTTCTTGCTTTCTTGCTTTCTTTCTTGCTTTCTTGCTTTCTTTCTTTCTTTCTTTCTTTTATTAAGATTGCAAGACAATACAATACTCGTGAGGCACAGGCAGCTAATGCTGGTGTTGTGACCCACACACAAACTCATAGACATAACATTAATACACAGGATTCTCCAAAAACACTAGATAAGCATTAAATACAATCTAAAATATCTACAATAATCTAAAATATCTATCAGGCAGTCCAGTTCGACAGTCTCTGCTTGAACACACTTATGCTGCGGGCTTGTTTTACTGACTGGGGCAGTTCATTCCAAAGTTGGGACGCGTAAGGAATGAAGCTGGACTTGTATGTCTGGGTCCTACAGCGAGGTAAGTGGAGGTGCGTAGAGTTGCGAAGCTCTAAATGTGTGACTCTTTGCTCTCCTCGTGTGATGGGTGTCAGTGGTTGGAGGTGAGGGGGAACTAAGCCATTAACCAGTTTATACATGAGAACCATGGAGTGGAAGTGTCTTCTGGTTGATAGGCTGTCCCATCCGAGCTCCTGCATAATGACACTTGAGGGTGTACGTTTCGCGGCTCCGGTGACAAGGCAGGCAGCTTGGTAGTGGACACGCTCCAACATCTTACTGGATGAAGAAGCCAAGTCCCCTAGCAGTACAGAAGCGTATTCCAATTTTGGTTGAATCATTATGTTGTACGCCATCTCTAGTGCCTCCTGGGATAGCTTGCCTCGAAGTTTCCACAGGAATCCCAGAGTTCTCCTGTCCTTGTTGGATGTGGTCTGGATGTGTTCAGTCCAACATAAGGTCTGGTGGATGGTGGTGCCCAGGTGGGTATAGAACAGCACTTGTTCGACTATCTGTCCTGCAATGTAAATAGGGGGGAGCTGTACTTTACTTCGAGAGGACTTGATGCACAGGACCTTGCATTTGTCCGGATGGAGCAGCAGGCCCCACTCAAAGAACCAAGTGGAAACAAGCTGAAGGTCAATGTTTGTTGTGTTGGCCACTTCTTGGGCTGTCGGTCCAGACTTGGATAGCGAAGTGTCGTCGGCGAAGCAGTTGATGTTGGAGGAACAAGGTAGGTCTTTTATATCGTTGATAAACACAAGGAATAGTAGCGGTCCCAAAATACTTCCTTGTGGTACACCTGCCTGTGTGCGCTCCCAAGAAGATGCTACACCATTAATCACAACTCGTTGCTGTCGGCCCGTGAGATAGTCTGCAAACCACTTGTTAAGGGATCCCTTGACTCCATAACGGGAGAGTTTATAGGTGAGACCATCATGCCACATGGTGTCGAATGCTCGATGAACGTCTAGAAATACAGCAGCAGTACAGGAAATGTTAGGATCATCAATGGACTTAGCCCATTCATCTACTAGCCATATAAGCTGCAGTACTGTTCCATCCCCTTTCTTGAAGCCTGACTGGTTGATGTTAATCAGGTTGTTGTTCATAAGGTTGTTGTTCATAAGGTAGGTGTAGAGATGATTATGAACAAGTCTCTCCAGGACCTTGGGAACTGTAGGAAGTAGGGCAATGGGCCTGTAGTTGGAGGGATCAGTGCGATCACCCTTCTTATACACTGGTGAAACATTGCACTGTTTCCACTCTGCTGGGAACTGGCCTGTTGAGAGTGAAAAGTTAAACAGATCACACAGGGAGGTGCAGATGACTGGTGCTGCCTCCTTAAGCAATCTGTTGGATATCCCGTCAGGACCAGGAGCCTTGTTGGAATGAAGTCCTTGTAGGACACCTTGGACTTCCTCCACTGATACTACAATTATATTGAGTTCTTCGTTGGTAAACATAGGAAGTCTTCTGATACTGTCAGGGTGGGTAGCTTCCCTTGTGACATTGATGAAGATGGTGTTGAACAGTTCAGCCTTGTCCTTGTCCTTGGCCACCACTGAGCCATTAGCGGAGACTGCTGGGATACCAGTCTTACCCTTCCCGGTTGTTTGTTTGAGTACTGACCAGAACTGACGAGCACCTTCAGCGGATTTCAGTCTCTCGCTTATGGCGGCGTAGTATGCGGCCTCAGCTTGGCGAAGGTCTTTAGTCAGGCGGTTTTTGGCCTTAGTGTAGCTTTTCCAGTTTTCGTTTGATGGGGATGACTTAAAAGTGTTATACAGTTCAGTTCTGTGTCCGATTGCCTCCAATAGCTCAGAGGTGACCCAGGGCTTATGTGCAGCTGTAACCTTAATGTTCTTGTTGGGAATAGTGTTTTTAGCTACGTTTAGGAACTTAGCCTTCCAACCATTCCGCCTCTCATCTATGGAGCCATGCATACAGGAGTTCCAGTTTACCTTACTTAATTCAGTCCTAAATACATCAAAATTCGCACGATTACAGTACCATACCTGTTTCCTAGTAAAGTGCATAGTCGGAATAGACAAATTAAGTTTACAAGTTATGACAGCATGATCGGAATTTCCGACAGGTGCTAGGGTAGACATGCCATTTATCCTGGATGGGTCAGACAATATGATGTCAAGAGTACTTTGGCAAGTAGGAGTAGATCGGGTTGGCTTGTGTTGACACTGGTACAGGCCGTACCTCTCTATGATGTCTACGAGGTTAAGTGCATGATTATCTGTTGATGTATCACCCCAATCAGTGTGATGACAGTTGAAATCCCCAGTAATGACAATTGTACCTTTTTCCATAGCAGCTTTT
This sequence comes from Neoarius graeffei, assembly GCF_027579695.1. Taxonomy (NCBI): domain Eukaryota; kingdom Metazoa; phylum Chordata; class Actinopteri; order Siluriformes; family Ariidae; genus Neoarius; species Neoarius graeffei. Next base: position 103,404,965 of record NC_083574.1, on the reverse strand, counting down.
GAAATGGAGGTTTCAAACTGGTCGTAGAAGCTGTCAAGGGCAGCTGGTGGTCTATAGATACATGAGACAAGAACTTTGTTGCCCACCACAGTGGTCTCAATCCATACATCTTCCCAGTTGGAATTGCAAGTTTCGAGGTCAACTCTACGTTTGCTGGGTAGAGTGTCACTAATGAGGATGGCAACGCCTCCTCCAGTTTTACCTTGTCTGTCCTTTCTGTATATTATGCTATATCCTGGGATGTTGATGTCAATGGGGAGAATACTGTCATGTAGCCATGTTTCGGTAATACCCATTACAGAGATTTTGTTGGTACAGAGAATCACTTCAAGTTCTAAGATTTTATAATGACCAGAAGCCGTGTTAGGATTCAAGCTTCGGATATTAGTGCTACCAATTGTGAACATGACTGATTTAGAAAAAAAAAGATAATGACGTAACATGAGTTTGTGGGCGTGGCTTGAAAAATGTCACACGCTTGGCCTTGGATCGACAGGTTTAGCATATTGAAATGGTCCAGGATGGCAGAAAGATAAGGTACCTTTATAAGCCAAGACTGATCTCGCAGGTGATCGGCAAGATTGGGCTGTTTATTTGTCAAGAATGCCTCAACCTCATGCCTCAACTCGTACACTCTGTTCACCACTTTACCCCGTGACAGCCAACGAACCTCAGAGTGCAAGAGCAGATGAACATGATCTGCACCTATCTCATCACACAGAGCTGTAAACAGACAGGAATTTGTCGGATTGGCCTTAATGAAGTTCACTATTTTGATCACTTGGTTTAAAACTTCATGAAGCTCCGTGGACAGGCGTTTAGAGGCAAGTGCCTCTCAATGAATAACACAGTGCATTGCCTGCACTGATGGTGAAACGGCTTTTACCCGAGCAACAACTCCGTTGTGCCTGACGGTCATAGCCGCTGCCCCATCTATGCAGACACTGACGCAACGCCCCCATATCAACCCATGCCCAGAGATGTACCCATCAAGCATATGGAATATTTCTCCAGCGGTTGTGGTCCCTGGAAGCACCTTACAAAACAAAAAATCCTCATGAAACCGGCCCTCATGAGCATATATGATGTAGACCAGAAGCATAGCCAAGTTGGAGAGATCCATGGTCTCATCCAATCGAATGGCAAACCAGTCAGATGACTTCGCCCTTTCTAAAATTTGCATTTCGATGTCTGCCGCCATATCGTCAATTCGACGACAGACCGTGTCATTTGACAGAGGAATCTCTTTTACTTTGGCTGCAGCAGTCGGACCCAACACCTCACTACAAGCAGGAACAGTCGAAGGCATAATTAGCTTCTCCCCAATTGTGAAGGGTGCCTGACATTTGGAAATGTGGTGTGAAATCATGTATGATGCCTTTGTTAGCTTTTCATTCTCAGTCAAATTACTTTTCAACACTTTAGTTTGGGTGGCCAATTCATCACGTTTTCTTCTGAAAAAATCCTCTGATTTATCCTTGAGATGCAAATGTTTAGTTTCCAAATGCCGGCGTAATTTGGATGGCTTACAGTAGCTTCGTTGCTTAGCATGGTTTGGCAGATAACACAGATTGGTTTCGGGGGACAACTATCACTTGAAATAAAGCCGAATTGTATGTATGAAGGGTCGTAATTGCAAGTGAATGGGCGATATTTTTTTGCCTCTGGCTCATGTTGTGTATCTGCACTGTCAGATGGGCGCTTTCCAAAGAAAGAGTCAAGAGTAGCTTGCTTTGAACATGCCATGATATTGCTCTCATAAAGCGTGTGTGCGCGAATGACTGGACTTGGGACAGAATGAATGAATAAGTGCAAGTGTGCAACCTCGCGCGGGCGGGAACGCTTAACATTTTAGAATGGGGGGGCGGGACTTACACTACGTGGCACACAGTGACAAAAGCACTGAGAGCAGAGCCAGCCAATCGCTCTTCTGCATAATCTGATTGACAGTGACCAGTATGTTTTGGTGAATGATATGTTCTTTGCGGAAAGTTGTGGCCACTGAGGGGCATCGGTAAGAATGCACAATTGAAGATGTGGAAGATAAGGTTCTTGGGGATTTATTAATAAGAACTCAATAATGACATATTAATTAGTTTGTGGTGTGTGTGTGTGGTTGTTCTGAAAGGGAAATAGAAATGACATAGAGGAAAACAATTGCTCCTAAGCATAATGACATAAGAAATTAGCATCCATAGCTTTACAGAGAAATATGAATAGCCTGACCTACAGTGAGCTAAACACAAAATGCTCTACTACAAGTTATAAACACAGTAAGTCAAAACAGTACTGTTCCCCCCATAATCTACCAAATAATTACTACGAAAGTCCGTTTTACACATATATCAACAGCATAAGCATGAATATACACAATATCAAGACGTTAGATAAAACATTAAAGACTATAACCTCGCGGTTAACTCGCGCTAAATTCCGCGGTAGAAATTTACCTCCGCGAATTATATGAAGCCATGTTTAAACAGAATATCTGTCTTTATAAACAGCAAATAAGTAAGTGTACTTACATTTCTGAACGCACACAAGAAACCAATGGCATAAATCAAGGCACTAAGTAAACCTAGAAACACTGCTGACTCATCAGTCTAAAATGGCGACCTCACCCCAAACTTTTTCTGGAATATTAAAGTGGCAGGCGTCCTTCACATGCCTGCGCGGGAGGAGGTGCTCTCTGATTGGCTAATAATAATAATAATATTAATAGAATAGGTACTCTGGCACAGGTCAGCCCTTTGTAACAGCCGCCCCCAAATTTGTCCCATCAAATTTGTCACTTGTGGAAGGGCTGACAGGGTCCATGTCCTGAAGGTCAGGGAGGGCGATGAGGCGTGCCACGGGCCTGGTGTAGGTCTTCTCCTTCACCTGGATGACAGCAGTGCGGACTCGTCCGTCTATGCCTGGGATGACGCTGGTGACACGACCCACAGGCCACAGGGCCCTTGGCAGTTGGGGGTCCACCACCATCACAACAGTTCCTGGCTGCAGCTGCAGTGGGTCCTTGTGCCACTTGGACCTGGTCTGCAGTGACGGGAGGTAACGCTGGATGAAGTGGGTCCAGAACTGATCTGCTAACACCTGAACATGCTTCCAGCGGCGGCGGCTCAGCAGATCAGACTCTGTGTAGACTGCTTGGGGGAGTGAGGGATCCAGCCGCCCCATGAGGAGCAGATTGGGTGTCACGGGGTCCACATCAGCTACGTCTGTGGAAAAACAGCCTAGAGGCTTCGAATTCAATACCCCCTCCACTTCTATCAGCACTGTCCTAAGAACCTCTTCAGGGACAGGCTGAAGCTGAATAGTGGAGTATAGTGCTGCCTTGACGGATCTCACTTCCCGCTCCCAAACACCTCCAAAATGTGGAGCGCTGGGAGGACTGAACTGGAACTGGATCTGATACTTCATCAGGTGATCTTGAAGAGTGGCATGCATGGCTCTGAAGGCTTCTTGCAGCTCTCGATCCCCACCACAGAAGTTTGTCCCCTGATCCAATAGGAGTTCTGCAGGCTTGCCTCTCCATGCAATGAACCTGCGGAGGGCCATTAGGAAGGAGTCTGTGTCGAGGCTGGACAGGATGTCCAGGTGTACTGCCCGGGTTGTGAGGCACTTAAACAGGATACCCCACCTCTTTTCATGTCGGCGGCCCACCTTCACTGTAAAGGGGCCAAAGCAGTCCATTCCCATCGAGAAGAATGGGGGCTTCATCAGTCGCAGCCTTGCTGGTGGGAGGTCTGCCATTTTGGGCACAGAGGGCGTAGCTCTCCACTGCTGGCAATCTGTGCAGGCATGCTGATGATGCTTGACAGCTTCACGGCCTTGTAGGATCCAGTATTTGCGACGCAGCTCTGCAAACAAGCACTCTGATCCAGGGTGGTGCAGTCTCCTGTCTGTGTCTTGAATGATGAGGTGGGTGACTTCATGCTGGGGGTCGAGGACCACTGGGTGGATGGCATCCAGGTCCAGCTGGTCACTGCAGCGAAGCCTCCCTCCGACTCGAATGAGACACACGGTGTCATCGTACTCTGGGGCTAGAGTACGTAGCCGACTGGTCATAGACACTGGCTTGCCGGCACATAGCAGGTCGAACTCCTCCGGGAAGCTCTCCTGCTGGGCTTGTCTCAGGACTTCTCGCTCCGCATCCCTGTAGTCCTCAGCCGAGACATTGGCCTGGTCAGTGGCCGCCTCATGGCGGGATCGCACAACAGTTTCGACCATGTCTTTGAAGGAGGAGAACTGAGCGGCCGGAGGCGATGAGCTCTGAGTAGTTGTGTTGAGGCAGCAGACTGTAGGGTTCCGCAGCTCAGCAGTGTCTTCCAGCTCTGCTGTGGCAGGTGTTGTAGGCCAGAAGTCAGCCGACTGCTGTAGGAAACCTGGGCCTTCACTCTGTCTGTTGTTGCCGCTCAGCTCTAGCAGCATCTTGCCTCGCGTGATGTCATCAGCTGGGTTATTGAGCTAGAGCTAGCTCCTGCGGGTCGGCACTGGACTCATTGAGCCATAGCTCGCTGCTCTCCGACCTGGCTTCCCTTGGCAAGTGGCTGATCGAGTCAGGGACGTTACTAGCCCATTGACACAGCTCGAATCCTCCAGAAGCCAGCAGTGAGGTGATCTTGTCCACGAACTGTTGAGCTTCGTCCACAGAGGCAATACTCTGGAGGCAGTTATCCACATAGAATGACCTCTCTATGGCCACCCGAACATCATCGTCTTGCTGGCTGTGGTCAAGGACGTGCTTCTGCAGCGTGAAGGTAGCACAGCAGGGGCTACATGTTGTGCCGAAGGGCAAGACTTGCCAGACGTAGGTGTTTGGTGGTTTCTCTGTTTCCAGGTTGCGCCACAGAAAGCGAAGCAAGGGCTTGTCTTTGGGGAGTAGCCTCACCTGATGAAACATGCCCTTGATATCGCTGCTGACTGCAACGGCATGCTCTCGGAAGTGCAGTAGGATACCAATTAGGCTGGAGCTTAGAGTGGGCCCTGGCAGCAGCAGCTCGTTCAGGTTGTCTCCCTTGTACACGAATGAACAGTTAAAGGCAATCCTGTTCTTGCCGTTGTGGGACACCATGTGGTGCGGGATGTACCACGATTCTGCTGCGCTCTTGAGGTCCTCTTCTGGCACCTTGACTGCGTAGCCGGCCGTCTCCAGCTTGGCGATCTCTGCACAGTATGCTGCTGCACGCTCTGTGTCTTTCAGTAGGCGCCTTTCTGTGCTGCGGAGGTTAGCCAGCACGGCCTCTTTGGGTGCATGCAGCTGTGGCATATTCTTCACCCGTAGGAGTGGAGCAGCGTATCGTTGGATACCATCTACATCGATGCGTGTGGTCTTCTCTTCCAACAGGTGGATAGCATCCTGATCCTGCCTGGAGCGGGTGACCAGCTTCTCACTCCTGTAGGGGAGAACATCCAACTGCCACAATCTCTCGACACTATGCAGGAGCTCAGCAGTGGGAGAGAAGGTTGACAGATGCATGCAGCTCTGTTCAGACGGCTGTGGCTTCCTCTGCAGAACTGGCCCTTGTAGTGTCCAGCCTAACCTCGTCTTCACTGCTGCTGGAGTTCCGGGTGGTCCCAGGCACACTGGTTCCATTGGAGTGACGAGGTGAGGGTGGTTGGACCCAATTAGAAGCAGCGGGTGCACTCCATCTAGAGCCTTGAACGGGATACCTCTCAGGTGCTTGTGCTTTCGTTGAAGAGCCTTCATTGGGTATGAATGCTCTGCCAGACTCAACTGCTCAGCTGTAAAGGCCTGCTGTATCTTGAAGGACTGCTTTGGCTGGTCCACTGGCGAGATGGAGAACGACACGGTAGTGCCATGTAGGACTCTGAGATCTTGGTGGACTGTCCTCAAGGCCAGGTCCTCGGGCTGGCCTGTGAGCTTAAGGCTGTGGGCAGCTGCTGGGAGTAGAATGGTCCTCTCTGAACCATCATCGAGAATGGCATATGTCTCCAGGGTGTGAGGGCCATTCCGCAGTAACACTCGACTCACTTTCAGGAGTACCTGATTGCAGCCTGACCGCCTGTCCAAGTACAAGACGTCATTGACACTGGGTGTGCTAACAAAGCAGGCTAGGTTCTTTGTCTCAGTTTCAGACTTGGCATTCACATCATGTAAGGCATGCAGATGTTTGCCTTTACACCTTTGGCACAGCATCTTCAGACGACACTGGGCGGCCTGGTGCAGTCTGCCACAACGCCAGCATCTTCTGTTGGTCTTGATCCACGCCGTCTTCTGTTCCACAGTGAGCAGCTTAAAGTTAGCACAGTGATCAAGGAAGTGCTGGTTGTTGTTGCAGTAGGGGCAATATGAGGTTTTCTCTGCCTGCTTGGCATTGGAGGGTGGCGTAGCTGCTACTGGGGCACTTTCAGGCTGATCCGTAGTGTGCAAAACGCTAGTGACTTTGGCACCCTTGCTGTCTTGGCGACGGTCAGTCCTAGACTTTGCCTTGCTCTTCTCATCATGGTCCCGAGGCTCACACATAGACTGCTGCATCTTCAACTCGTAATTGAGCCAGTCAGAGAAGTGCAGGAGGGTAGGTATGGTGACTCGCTGTGGGTACAGGAACCTCTTGAGCTCTGCCCTCATGTCCTGGGGCAACTTAGACAAGAGCCGGGATACGTGTGAGCCACAACAGAGTTCGGTCTGTCCACTCGTCCCAAGCTGATTCAGTAGGCCCACCAGTGATCTTACTTGGAGTGCGAACCTCTTGAAGCCTTTAGTGTCGCCATGTGCAACGCTTTGGGCGTCCATCAGGTCCACGATGTACCTGAGTGCCAGCTGGTGTGGCTATCCGTAGTGCTCTGTAAGGCTGGCCATTGTATCGGTGTAGGGCTGAGGGGAGTTAGTGTATGAATCGGCGATGAGCAGAGTGTCTTCATACTTTAGGTGATCGACCAGTATCTGGAACTTAAAGCACTCTGTTGCGCCCCTTGGCAGCAGATTCTCCAGTGCATCCTTCAGCCTCGCGAACTCCCTTGGATCTCCTTTGGTGAATGGAGGGATTTTTGCCTTGGGCCCATGATACACTCTCTCCCTCTGGGGGGCAGATATTGGCTCACCAAACTCGGACGCTGATGGCGTGTATGGTAGACAATACTCTGGTGTTAGTACCCTGGGTACTGGCAGTGGAGGTTGAGGCAGCACTGGGCATGGCTGAACTGGGTGCAATGCCCTCAGGCGTGCTGTAAGCTCTTCCATTAAGTCCTTTACCGGAGAGGCTGGCTGCTCCGCTTCCTCTGCTACGGGAGGTGGAGGCAGTGGCCAGTCACCGTCATCTCCTGGAGGCAACATGGATGCACTGGGTTGAGCAGATGGTGGCAGTCCAAAGGACTGGGACCACTCCCTTTCCTGCTTAATAGGACGCAGTCGTGGATATGGTGCAGGCATATGAAGAGAAGGAGGAGGGGCAGATGGCGGTTGAGACGGTGAGTGTGGCAGTGCAGCGTTAGTGTCGAGTCGCCTGTGCAGGTCTAACATCTGTTGCTGCATTCTCTGGTTATCCTCCACTATCCTATGCAGAACAGCCATGACATCAAGCGCAGCTTCAATGATGGGCTTACTTCGTGGCACAGCAGGTGTGCTCTGGTAAAGGGGGGCGACAGGTTCAGGTAAGTAGACTGAGTGCTGAATTCCTGCTACCTGTGCTGCACCACGCTCTTTCCCCAGAGCTGGAGGTGTGAGAGGAGTCATCCTGGCGTATCTCTCTGAAGCTCCCTCCATGCTATGATAGCGCTGTTGTCCGGGTAAGTAAGCTGCATCATGAGGGGGGTAGTTGGACCGCTGCAGGGCTGGAAGAGAGACGGCATAGTCCTCCAGCCAGGCTGGCTGCCGCACTGCACGGCGGGGACGCACATCTGCAGGCGGAGGGCTCCTTCTCTGACCTGGGAACATCTTCAATAAATCCACAATGACCACTCAATCTCGCTGGGGCCTCCAATTTGTTTTGGTGAATGATATGTTCTTTGCGGAAAGTTGTGGCCACTGAGGGGCATCGGTAAGAATGCACAATTGAAGATGTGGAAGATAAGGTTCTTGGGGATTTATTAATAAGAACTCAATAATGACATATTAATTAGTTTGTGGTGTGTGTGTGTGTGGTTGTTCTGAAAGGGAAATAGAAATGACATAGAGGAAAACAATTACTCCTAAGCATAATGACATAAGAAATTAGCATCCACAGCTTTACAGAGAAATATGAATAGCCTGACCTACAGTGAGCTAAACACAAAATGCTCTACTACAAGTTATAAACACAGTAAGTCAAAACGGTACTGTTCCCCCCCATAATCTACCAAATAATTACTACGAAAGTCCGTTTTACACATATCAACAGCATAAGCATGAATATACACAATATCAAGACGTTAGATAAAACATTAAAGACTATAACCTCACAGTTAACTCACGCTAAATTCCGCGGTAGAAATTTACCTCCGCGAATTATATGAAGCCATGTTTAAACAGAATATCTGTCTTATAAACAGCAAATAAGTAAGTGTACTTACATTTCTGAACGTACACAAGAAACCAATGGCATAAATCAAGGCACTAAGTAAACCTAGAAACACTGCTGACTCATCAGTCTAAAATGGCGACCTCACCCCAAACTTTTTCTGGAATATTAAAGTGGCAGGCGTCCTTCACATGCCTGCGCGGGAGGAGGCGCTCTCTGATTGGCTAATAATAATAATATTAATAGAATAGGTACTCTGGCACAGGTCAGCCCTTTGTAACACAGTAGTTTGAAATTATAATACTGACTACTAGTGCAGAGGCAGGCTTGCGGACCGACGGTAATCTTCTCATGGACTGGTACCGGTCCACGGCCCATAAATTGAGAAACATCATATTAGAAAACAGCAAAACACAACTGAACTCCATGAGTCAGGGCAAGAGGTTCAAAATGACAAAACATCCATCTGACTGTTCAACAAATCAAAAGGGTAAATACAATAACCAGAAACCAGAGCAAAACAAAGTCAAAACCAGGACACGCTCACAAAAGACAGCTCCGAGAAGCTTTTAAAAGACTGTAAGACTTTGTGAAGACACGAGATTAGAAAGTAACGTAAATAGTTATTTCCACATTGTTAATGCTGAGGCAATAAAATTCAGCTGCTGACATCTGATCTTTTTTATCCAGACTGCCTCATATTTTTGCTCTGAAAGTGTGTGAAGTTTACACACATGAGACAGATCTTAAATCTCAACAGAGAACAAAAAATCCAGCCGCCATCATGCCTGAGCTGGTTCACATGATTTAGTAACAGGATCTTGTTGGGGAAAAGGTCCATGCTCAGAGCTCTGGGATCAGGATCGTAATGAAATGTGTTTTCTCTCGGCAGAATGTTGAGTCCTGAAGCAGAAAAGGTCTGTGATGTTCTGACTGAACGTCTGGGTATAAACCCCTTACTGCACAGAGAACTGGATCTGAGTGAGAAAATATCCGGAGACTCAGGAGTGAAGGAGCTCTCGGTTCTACTGAAGGATCCACAGTGTAGAACTGAGAAACTCAGGTGTGTTACTGACTTCCTCACCTGGTATTTTTCTTTGTGTTCACATTAAATCTTTAAAGATATTAGTGTAGTGTGAACACTGTTTAGCACAATCAGTCCTGCTGCAGAATCTCCTGTGGTTCTGAGAATGTGGGTGAACAGTCCACTGTACACGTTCTCACCACTCTGTTATAGTGCCGTTATTTCTGATACATTTCTGATACTCCATTATTTTTGATGGTTGATTGTGTGGGTTGTTTAAAGAGGTTTTTCTCAGCTGTGTTCTCTGTCTGCAGGCTGAGTAACTGCAGTATTACAGTGAGCGGCTGTACTGATCTGATATCAGCTCTTACTTCAAACCATTCACACCTGACAGAGCTGGACCTGAGTGAGAACACACTGGGAAATCCAGGAGTGACTCAGATCTCTACTCTACTAAAGAGCTCATCCGGCAAACTCCAGACGCTTCGGTAAGTCATTTAATATTCTACATGACTAGATCAATGATGTTTTTATTTCATTCTCAGTATATTTGTAGCGTGTAGGAACAGATTAATCAGCAACTCATTCAGGGCTGTGTTTCCCAATAACAACTCACTTTATTCAGCAATCAGCAGCTGAACAAAGGACAACACATGAGCCTGTTTTGTGAGCGTTTCCCAAAAGCCTTCATTATCAGATATTTAGATTTAATTTATAAAATAAATTACACTGCATTCGAAGCGACTGAAAAAGTTAAATTCTAAATGGCAATGTTCACAGAGAAAAAAAAACAGCGAGAGGGAAAATGATATGAAAAGCAGCTCCTGCAAGCAAGATTTCTTAGAGGAAAACAACATGGAAGATTTTTTTAAAATAACAAAACCAACGAGAGCCCAAGTGATAAATCGGCATGTCATTATGAGGTGATTGCTGATAAATTAGCATCAGCATTATAACGGCTGATAAATGACAATTAAAAATAATGTCGAGACAGAGGATGGATCATTCAAACATGTTGAGTGTTGGTGCATAGTTTGTCCACCAGAGGGCGAACTGCAACTTCTCTGCTGGAACACCAGAAATCACAACCATCAGCGGACCCAAGCAGAGTCGAGCAGAATCGCAACGGTGTGGAAAACAGATGAAGGGGTTCAGTGATTTAAAGAAAGTCAGTTTCAGTTGTACACATAAATTAATGGTGGATAGAGTATATACAAGTTGAGATTTTTGTTTTTGTCTGAATTTTTTTGTGTAGGTCCGATATTAATCAAAGAATAAAGTATCCTAACGTATTTCTTTGTGATATTAGCATTGCATATATGCTATATTTGAGTGATGAAGATGGATTAGACATTTTATTTCTAATGAAGTCGGCTATTTCTTGAAAACACATAACTAATAAATGTCTCTGTTTCCAGATGAATAGTTATGTATAAAAGCTTCATTAAAGTAATTTTGTTGTGTACATTATTCAAAATGTTATAAATGTACATTGAGGCCTGCTTGACGATTTTTGTCCTCATCACAATATTTTAATGCATTCCCATTTGAATGAAGACGTTTGTCTTTTTTTTTTTTTGAGGGGTGTGTTTCAGCCGAGAATATCGATTATCGTAAATCACAGTCCTTATCAGTGCCAAAAAATTCCTTATCATGCCCTAAAATCAACATAAAATCAACACAAAAGGCCCTAAAATCAATCAGTATCTTGTATGTGGAAAATATGAAGGTATTAGATGTTGTCGTGTGCTCATTTATCATCCACCAAAGAGCCTGGACACACCACTGCTCACCGTCACCGAGATGGTCAGTGGGGTTATATTCAATCACACTGAGTTAGGGCAGAAATAAAAAAGAGATTTTTATTTGAGTGATCAACATTTGGATTAATTAGTAAAGCTGTAATTTGGCCAAGTGGACTAACTGCTCTGCCTGGATAATTAACTAATTAGCTGAATAATATCCGTTCAGTCAAACGGAGCGGTGAGGATTTATTTGTACTGAAATTAGTGGCCTTTGCATTTTTGAGGTAGAATTACATGCAACTCCAAATAAATTCTAAATGAATAAAACTTGTCAGGTGGATGTAATTTACAAGCACGTTTATGTAGTTCATTAGTGACGAAGGGTTTGTGGAAATGAAAGAATAATGAAGTACTGAGCATTGAGAACATTTCCCCAAATCCACCCTTAACCACATGCTGAACTTTCTGCTCCTTCTCCAGACTTTCAGACTGTAATATAACAGAGAAAGGATACACTGATCTGGCTGAAGCTCTGAAGTCACAGCGCTCATCACACCTGAGAGAGCTGGATCTCAGAGGGAACGACCCTGGAGCATCAGGAATGAAGGAGTTTAGGAATTTGCTGAATGATGGAAAATGTACACTGAGGTGAGCACTTTCCCCCAGTAAATGCACACAGCTTTCATTCTGACTAATTAGTAAAGTTTTGCTGTTTGCACCACTGTATAGTGCACTGTTACTCACATTTCTCACACTTTTACAGTATTTTTATGATTGTACACAATTATTTTTATCTTCATATTTTTATAAAGAAATGAAGAAATCTGAAGTCAGAATGATGCTGAAGTGAGAGTGTGAATGTTTAAAATTAGTTTTCCACCAAGGACCAAACAATTAGTGAAAAAGTAACACTGCGTTGCTGTTCAGTGTAATAAATGATAAATGACTGTTATTATTTATCTGTTCTTTCTCTCTCTACAGGTTGTTGAAAAGTCCCAATGCACAGAAAGCTTATGATCATGTGACTAAAGTTGTGGGTATAAACCCAATCCTGCAGACGGACCTGAATCTGAGTGGGAAAATCGCAGGAGATTCAGGAGCAGAGCAACTCTCTGCTTTACTGAAGGATCCACACTGCAGAGCTGAAAAACTTCAGTACAGAACTGAATTATATATTAATCTGTAAACTTCAGTTAGTGATGTTAGTGCTGAACAGTTTGCCTTTAGGTTATCAATCATTCATCGAGTTTTCATGTCTTTTTCAGTAGTAATGAGTAGTTTGAGGAGAAAAGACCCCCTTCTGCACACAGAACTGCTGAAGAAAAACCCACAGTTAACTGTGATTTATTGTGCTTTCAGACTCCGTGAGTGTAATCTGACAGAGAAAGGATGTTCAGCTCTGCTCACAGCTCTCAGATCAGAATCCTCCACCCTGAGGGAGCTGAATCTGAGTCAGAACAGGATTCAGGATTCAGGAGTGAAGCTGCTCTCTGCAGAACTGAAGAATCCACACTGTAAACTGGAGACTGTGAGGTAACATCTAATACACACTTCATTCATCATCCAGAGGCTCTGATAGAGCCGTGAAATACAGTAGATGTCGTCGTGTCAGTGTTGTGGTGTCTGTAGATTTCAAACAGTGCACTGAGCAGTTTAGAAATGATCTCATTATCCACATACGGAGGGAAAAAGGGATAAGAATACAGATGACGGTCGACGTTCTGCATCTGTTTTCATATCATCTCTGTGTCGTCTGCAACATTTATGGAAGAAGTGTCCAGTGTCAGGAACTTTACATTTTCAGACTCTGTAAAGTCTTCACAACAAAGAAGTTCTCAGTAAAAGCCGAAGGTCTGAAAATGTTTCATATGCACCGTATAGTTTTATTAAAGCCGAGTGAATTTGAGGGGGCGTGTCAGACAGAACGGAGAAATATTTCATTTGGAAAAGACTTTATATTTCCTGCTATGATCCAGTTTTCACTCCTGACTTTATAATGTCTGTTTCTGAGTTCAGAACATTTCAGGCATCACAGATTGGTAAACTGGCGTGTGTTTCCAGAGAGGACAAAAACAGGGAAAATAATTTAGTCTCACAATGAAAGCTGCCACATTTTTTACTCTCATTGATTTTTGAGGAGATTTACAGAGATTTCCAACATAAAATCAGAGAGTTGTGTGTTTTTGTGTAGACTTTCAGACTGCAGTATAACAGAGGAAGGATACACTGCTCTGGCTGAAGCTCTGAGACTAAACCCATCATCACACCTGAGAGAGCTGGATCTCAGAGGGAACGACCCTGGAGCATCAGGAGTCCAACAACTTACTGACTGCAAAACTAACAAACTGACACTCAGGTGATTCTTCTAGAAGCAAACATCATATTAAATAAACAAATAAATAAATAAATACTGTGAAAAAATGACTTTTTCTCTTCAAATCCCTACAGGTTGTTGAAAAGTGCTGAAGCAGAGGAAGCCTACAACCTTCTTACTCGAATGTTCAGTAAAAACCCCTTACTGCACACGGAGCTGGATCTGAACTCCAGAAAATTAAAAGTCGTCAGAGTGGATCAGCTCTCGGCTCTGCTGCAGGATCCACATTACAGACTGCAGAAACTTACGTAAGAAACAACTCTAAACACATCGATCTCTATTTTCTGTTTTCACTCAGTTGCTGTTTTTTACAGCCAGAAGCGACTGTATCCATGCGGACTGTGCCTGTGCTGATTGGAAAGCCGCTGACAGTGAATTGTACTCACCTTACAACCTGCCGAGTCCCTGCCTCTTCGAGAAAACGCTGTTTTCATTGAAGCCCAGGCTTAAATATTCCATTTCTTACAGCTCAGTTTTGTAGATATTCACTAATTATGTCACACGGCTTTTATAGTAGGCCACAGCACTACAGCCACATTTCACCTCAACTCCTAATTATACACAACTGACTCAATTATTTTAAACATTTTACAGATTTTATATATTTATTATAAGAATAATAACAAATGTCTATATCTGTTATAGGAATAAACAGGTCAGTTGTACCCACTAAATGTGAATCACATGAATTTAACAGATCACTATTTAATTTATCCTGAGCTCTTTGTAGCAGAATTTTGCTTTTGTTGATCTTTATCATTATCAGCATGAAAACAAAAGCATTATTGATTCAGGGGAGAAAAAAATATTTACACACGCAATGTTCCTGAGCTGCTGTGAGTCATAATCCTGTAAAATCCTGTAATAATAACTGACAGTAATTCACATTCAGTACTGTTGAGTTACAATCAGTAGGAAATTTTGAACCCAAACGTTATACACCACCTCACATCTGTCCAGTGTCCCTGCGTATGAAAGTATTACGTCATCATGTATGAAGAAAGTCCCGCCCCCAAATTTATGGTCACATCCTACCGCACAAATTACATCAGCAAACAAATGTTGTGTAGACGTCCTGTTTATTTCACATCATGTGGTTTGGGACATGCATGAAGTCTGAACAGAATGACACTGAATCTGTTGTTGAAGGAGTCGGGGTTTTCTTCTTTTTCTGCTGGTTGAATCTGTTGGTCCACCACAAAACTGATTAAAACACTCACAGCCCTGATACAAAATCTCTTTGTCCCAGGCGTCCAGGCTACGGATTTATCCAACCCTGGACAGGAAGTGGGACACTGGGTACATGGTGAGAGAGACTAACCTAACACCCCCCCCCCCCCCCCCCCCCAGGTTGTATAAAGAAGGCAGTGTAACAGAGGGTGGCTGTGATGATTTGATTTCTGCTCTGGGTTTAAATCCTTCCCACCTGAGAGAGCTGGATCTAAACAGGAATAAACCAGGAGAGTCTGGACTGAGAAATATGTGCGACTTCCTGAAGAACCCTGAATGTAAACTGCAGAAACTAAAGTGAGTAATAATGTCTTCATAATTAAACTCGACATTTTAAAGCCATCAGTCAGTTTAGAAAAGTCTTATTTTAGCAGTGTAGGAAATTCTATTGTGGGGTTTGTGAAATATTCAGATATATAATTGATTCAAAAATACTTTCTGCATATTTATGAGTACATGTATGTATCACACTCAAATATAACTTGTGCATTATATCGAATAAACACGACTATTTCTTACTGTCACAATTTTATATTCTATTTTTATATCTCATATATTTATTATTATATCCCTCATCAAAAAAAAAAATCCCGTGCAGGAATTGGCCAAGGACGGCTCACGTGACATAAAATAGTTCCACCACTGATTAAGCAGTGTATGTCATGACGTCAAAAATGAAAATAATGGATCTGGTGTAAGTCAGTCAGGGTGTATCCTGGATATACCATGAACTGACGTCACAATTTCAAGCTGTACGGCCGACTTGAGTCGCAGCTGTGGCTCCGCGAGCGTTTCTGTGTGTGTAGATCTGTGTATCATGATCGTGCCTAGCGAGGGCAATAACATGGTACATTGCACATCCACAGGTCGAAGGCCACGCCAACATAAACAACAAACATGGATGCCTCTAGTGAGTTTATGCCGAGATTCAATCTTAACACTTTTAGTTTGGAATTTTTTTGATAAGGGATATAAATCAAATATACGATGCACTGAAGAGGCACCGGGAATTATGGGTTCTATTTGGTGACTGGCGTAGTACTATTTTCTTCAGGGCTGTGACCCGAATAGTACTGTTCTCACCTCAGAGAGCCCGTAATTTCAGCCGGAGCCTCTCGGTGCATGGGTATATTTATTTATTATGTCTGTACATCACTTTGGTCAGTGAAAGTTGTTTTTAAATGCGCTCTATAAATACATCTGACTTGACTTTATTAAACCACAGCACTGTTGAATTCTTGAATCTGATTGGTCAGAAGGTGTTGATTAATTAATAATTATTCGCTGAAGGTGAAGCGAACATCAGTGAATAATAACCGAGATGAAGTCGATATTCACTGAGCCTGAGGTGGATAATTGTTTCAGTATCAATACACAGGTGATTATTGAAAAAAAATTATTAAAAAATAATTTATTTCAAACTTCAAAAGCGGAATGCAAATGTAATAACGGCGTGGTGCAGACTTGTCACTTATCTACGCTGAGTCACATAATGTACTTTCTTTTTTAATCAATAAAATAAATCACAGTTCCACCTTTGAATAGTTTTAGACCAAACTTTGTAGCATCTGTAGTGCTTTTAGGAACAGACTTTTCTTTCATCATCTGTAATTCTTCCTCACTTACGGTGATGAAGCGATTGGAGCCATTTTGTGGAGTCGCTCGAGGTGATTCTCGAGAAATAGTCCGACTCTCTCGACCAATCAGGACACATGATTTCCTATAATCACCTCCATATTTATACGAGATCCATAACAGCAGCTCTGACAGGAGTGTAGTTTGTTTTTAATGTGCTCGATTTAACATGCTATCGTTTCTATGGTAACAGCTTATTCACAGGGACTTGCACGCGCCATATTATTGAAACCTTACAATGAAAGGATTAAAAAGTTATTTCACAGTGAAAACCATTGTTTTGGTGAAGTTTTCTGGAAGGAGAAATTTTTGTAAGATTTCTGGAAGGAGTCTCCAGTGTCAGCGCTTTGTAACAGTCAGAGGTGAAGCTGGAACTTTAAGTCTTGCGACGTCTTCAGGACAGAGGAGTTTACACTTCTTTTCGGCGTCTCAGTAACATGACAAGCTGCATTTTCTTTTAGTCTGAACTTCAGGACAGAGAAAAGAGAGACTGGTGAAGGAACGACTGTTTATAGTTGTATAACGTAGTGAGAACAGGAACTAACTTCTTTCACTGATGTTCCGCAACATTACATGTAACTACAAATGGATAAAAAGTATGATTTTTTTTTTTTTAATTGTTGGCAAATTGCTGTGGTATGAGAAGAATAACACTCCGAGATGTGCTGTTATAGAAAAATAATCAACTTCAGGGTGAGAACAGTAACTCCACTTCATCACACCACCCTGTCTCTCACACACACACACACACACACACACACACACACACACACACACACACACACACACAGTGGTTTATTCCTTCGTTATTGACCTTAATACTGTAACAGTGTTGAGTTCACGCTAATAAAGGACTAAATATCTTTTCTCTGTCTCCCTCTGCAGACTGAGGAACAGCGTCAGTGAGAAATCCTGCACTGCTTTGGCTTCAGCTCTCTGTACAAATCCGTCACACATCAGAGAGCTGGATCTGAGTGGGTGTGAACTGGGAGACTCAGGAGTGGAGAAGCTCTGTGATCTACTGAAGAAACACGAGTGTAAACTGGAGACACTGCGGTGAGTAACTCAGTGATGAAACACACTAAGTTTTATAATAATGCAGAACAAGGGCGCCTGCTAGTGGGGGGACTGGTGAAGATAAACTGCCCTTTAGGTGTGAATGAGTGTGTAAAAGTGTGTGTGCATGGAGCCCTGCAATGGACGGTACATTAAAGAAAACCATCCTGTAATTCAACACAAGTTTTCTGACAGTAACACACACTGGCTCAGCACTTGTAAACAGCTGTAAACATCTGTCAGCACTATCAAACTGATAGGGTGCACCTCAATGATGTGCGCAAGTCACTTACCACTTGGCTCTTGAAGGGGAGAGGACGCTGGCGTTGTCTGTTCGCCGCTTCTCCGCCTGAGATCTTTTGAAATAGCCTGCTTGCACATTTAAAAAAAAAAAACGCTTTGATGACAATCTAGCGATCTATCTGTGCTATTTTTAAGCTTGAGCTATTTTTGTCGTTTATGCTTTTTACGAGCCTAAAGCACCAATTTTTCGGGACCCTGAAGCATACGTTTTCACCCACTCTTTGACCAGTGGGGAAACCAGGTAGCTAAGCACCTACCTGTTTCAGACAATCCAGCGACGCCATAACGCCTTGGCGGACAACTTTCTACCTGCCACCACCGATCCAGCACATGACGCTAACGCCGGCAGGCTAGCGCCTCTCCTGGGTCAGCATGGCGCTCAGCTACTCCAGCTCACAACTTCGGCAACTTCGACCCAAAGTCACGCCTGGACTTAACATCCCCATCATCAATGAGCTTGGACTCCTTCGTCGCCCTCGCTACACCCATAGGGGCTCCAGTCGAAAGTTTGTTTTCCACAAACAGCCAAGCAGCTCTGCAACAAACATTCCAACTCTCTGGTCTCCTGGCACACGTTTAACGCGTCATCAGAGCACTGTTGCTTCAGCTGCAAATAACAATGGGAATATCGCAAGATCTCTGCATTCCAGCTTGGGATATCCCAGATCTCGTGGAGTGGATTTCAGTGTCCTGCGACCTGTTCAGAGAGTCATTCCACAGTCTCTGGTCAAAATCGAACTTTTTAATAGTCAATCCATAAAGAATAAATCCTCATTAATTGAAGAACATGTCAGGGAGAGAGGACTTGACTTCATGTGCCTAACAGAAACCTGGCACCAGCCAGAGGACTACTCTGCCCTCAATGAAGCCTGTCCCCCGGGCTACAGTTATCTGGAGGCAGCTCGCAGCACCGGCCGTGGTGGTGGCCTTGCTGTCATTTTCCGACAGGGTCTGGAACTGACCCCTATCACACTGCCTGTAACATCCTCCTGTGAGTGTCTCGCATTTAAATGCAAGCCACCATTTCCCATGACTGTTCTCCTTATCTACCGGCCCCCAAAATCAAACTCTGCCTTCATCTCAGAAATGTCTGATCTCCTTACAACACTCTGCACTAAGTCTGCAAATACGATAATCCTGGGAGATATAAACATACATGTTGATGTTCCTTCTCGTCAACCCGCAGCCGACTTTCTTCAGCTGCTTGACTCATTGAACTTACATGAGCATGTTGATGTCCCCACACACTCCAGAGGGCACACACTTGATTTGGTCATCTCAAACTCTGCTCCTATCAGCAACCTACAGGTTTATGATCTTGGTGTATCAGATCACATGGTTATATCAATGGAGCTGCCTTTCCCCTCTCCTCACACCAAATTAAAGCGGCAGATGCAGTTCAGAAAACTGAAAGGCATTAACCAGGATGCCCTGGCCTTGGACCTTCAACGTGTCTCTTCTAGCTTCACTGTCTCCCCCTCTGTTGTTGACTCTGTGGATTTTTACAACCAGTCCTTGAGCAGCCTCCTGGACCTCCATGCACCTCTAACATCCAGGTCAGTCTCCTTCACGCGCTCAGCCCCCTGGTACAACGGTGAGTTGCGAAAAATGAAGACGGCTGGGCGTGCTCTTGAGCGGCAGCTCAAAGCCTCTGGACTGACTGTCCACAAACAGGCATACAGGGAACACAGGAGGGCATACACAGAAGCTTTGAGGGATGCGCGGTCCAAGTTCTACTCCTCCATCATCAATAACAGCCCTGGTAATTCCAAACAACTTTTCTCAACAATAAATCACCTTCTCAAGCCCCCCTCATTCTCCCACTCTGAGACCACTGAGGAGAGGTGCAACATGCACATGAACTTCTTCAGGCAAAAAGTTCACAACATCCGGTTACACCTCTCTGCCACTGTTGTCCTACCCCTGCAAACCGATGACTCCTCGCCGACGACTGTCCAGCCCCTCTGCTCATTTTCAGAAGCCACACAGGAAGAAGTGGAGCGCATCATCACAAAAATGAAGCCATCCACCTGTGCTCTGGACCCCTTCCCCTCAGCTCTGCTGAAGGCCAACATCTCTGCCGTGTCCCCTCTCATCACTATCATCATAAACCACTCCCTCCTGGATGGCCATGTTCCTTCTGCACTAAAAACTGCTGTCATCAGACCCCTGCTGAAAAAACCCACCCTCGATCCAGATGTCCTCTCCCATTACCGGCCGATCTCCAATCTCCCATTCCTGTCAAAAGTGCTGGAAAAAACAGTTGCAGCTCAACTCTATAATCACCTCAAACATAATAACCTGTTCGAGAAGTTTCAGTCTGGCTTCCGCCCTGGCCATAGCACAGAGACAGCTCTGGTCAGGGTCACAAATGACCTCCTGATGACGGCAGACGCCGGCTCCACCTCCCTACTCATCCTCCTGGACCTGACAGCTGCTTTTGACACTGTCGACCACAACATCCTCCTTTACCGCCTGCAACACATCATTGGACTCTCGGACACTGCACACAACTGGTTCACCTCCTATCTGACAGACAGAACTGAACACGTAGCACTGGGCAGGGCAAAATCATACTCGCACACAGTCACTTGTGGTGTCCCCCAGGGTTCGGTGTTGGGCCCCACACTTTTCACCATCTACATGCTCCCCCTTGGACATATCATCACCAGATATGGTATCTCCTTCCACTGCTACGCCGACGACACCCAGCTCTACCTCAGGACAACCCCCACCTCATCTGTTTCCCAGCCAACATCCACCCTGGCCACCTGTCTGGAGGAGATTGAGGCGTGGATGAGACACAATTTTCTACAACTAAACAGCTCCAAAACAGAAGCAATACTGGTTGGCACTCCTCATCAACTCCGCTCTTCCACCATCACCAGCATCTCCTTCTCTGGCCAAAACATCCCCTTATCCACAGCTGTCACTAACTTGGGTGTTAAAATGGACTCACACCTTACCTTTGACACCCACATCAAACATCTCTGTAAGACAGCCTTCTATCACCTCAGAAACATAGCCAAACTCCGTCCTTTACTCAGCCTGGGAGATGCAGAGAAGCTCGTCCACGCCTTTGTCTCCTCCAGACTGGACTACTGCAATGCACTCCTCATCGGGATTCCTGGCAAGAACATCCAGAGGCTTCAATACATCCAGAACTCTGCTGCCAGGATCCTGATGAGGGTGCGCAAACATGAACACATCACCCCCCATTCTGAAAAACCTTCACTGGCTCCCGGTCCATTTCAGAATCCAGTACAAGGTCTCACTTCTCACCCACCAGTGCATAAATGGAAATGCCCCCCACTACCTACAAGAACTCCTCACCCCCCAGGTCAATACACGCTCCCTCCGGTCCACAAACACAAATACCCTCCACATACCCAGAACCAAACTCCACAGTATGGGTGACAGGGCCTTTTCCTGTGCTGCTCCAAGGCTGTGGAACGCCCTCCCTGACCATCTAAGGGCCCCACAGCCTACAGAAACCTTTAAAAGGCACTTAAAAACACATCTTTTTAAATTGGCCTACTGTTAATCTTGTTCCTTCTTTTTATTTTATTGCCTCTGCTTCCTTTCATTTTTTATTGCAATACTTTTTTTATTGCAACCCTTTTTTTAACTTCCTTTTTTATCCACCTTTTGTAGCACTTTGAGATTTTAACAATAGAAAGTGCATTATAAATAAAATTTATTATTATTATTATTATTATTAGCACTAATACTGAACAGACGATGAAAACTTAGTTTAAAAACTCATTATGTTTTTAACAGTTTTAAAAGAGGCTAATATTATGAAAATAATATTTACATTTTATTTACATTTACTTCATCATTCCATCCTTTACACTTCTCATCTCATCTCATCTCATTATCTGTAGCCGCTTTATCCTGTTCTACAGGGTCACAGGCAAGCTGGAGCCTATCCCAGCTGACTACGGGCGAAAGGCGGGCTTCACCCTGGACAAGTCGCCAGGTCATCACAGGGCTGACACATAGGCCAAGTTTACATTAGACTGTATCTGTCTCATTTTCTTCGCGGATGCACTGTCCGTTTACATTAAACCGCCTGGAAACGCCGGGAAACGGGAATCCGCCAGGGTCCACGTATTCAATCCAGATCGTGTCAGCTCCGGTGCTGTGTAAACATTGAGATACGCGGATACGCTGTGCTGAGCTCTAGCTGGCGTCCTCATTGGACAACGTCACTGTGACATCCACCTTCCTGATTCGCTGGCGTTGGTCATGTGACGCGACTGCTGAAAAACGGCACGGACTTCCGCCTTGTATCACCTTTCATTAAAGAGTATAAAAGTATGAAAATACTGCAAATACTGATGCAAATACTGCCCATTGTGTAGTTATGATTGTCTTTAGGCTTGCCATCCTTCCACTTGCAAGTGGTAAGTGACGCGCATACCCGATATGCACTGAGATCACACACACAGCGGCTCAGTCCCGAATCACAGCTTGTGCACTTCACTTGCGCACTCTGTGAGCTGCGCAGGGCCGGAGTGCGCACCCTCCAGAGGACACTCGCTGTTCAGGGCGGAGTGATTTGGAGCGCAGGATGCCTGCGGAGCCGAGCGTATCCGTGTATTGGTGTTGCTGTGTGCAGGCGAATCGTTTTAAAAACGTTAATCTGATGATCCGCTGATACGGTCTAATGTAAACATGGGCATAGACACAGACAACCATTCACACTCACATTCACACCTACGCTCAATTTAGAGTCACCAGTTAACCTAACCTGCATGTCTTTGGACTGTGGGGGAAACCGGAGCACCCGGAGGAAACCCACGCGGACACGGGGAGAACATGCAAACTCCACACAGAAAGGCCCTCGCCGGCCCCGGGGCTCGAACCCGGACCTTCTTGCTGTGAGGCGACAGCGATAACCACTACACCACCATGCCACCCCTCCATTACACTTCTATCTTACAAATAAGAAAAGTCACAGCAGCTCACAAAAATACACTGAATTATCAGTCTAGTGATTGGCATAAGGTCCAAGTAAGTCAGCAAAATGCAGCATGCAGCTGGGTAAGTCCAAGCCAAAATATAGAAAATTGGTTGCAGCATTATTTTTATTTTAATGGGGGAAGTTACTGATGAAAATATATGTAAATCTGAATTAGTTTTCAAAATTTCAGCTTTCTGGACCCAGAGGTTTTTTTATTTATGCCATTTTGAAAAATTAGACCAGAATGTAGCCCCTAAATCCTCACCACAGTTATTTCTGCTCCTTCTCCAGACTTTCAGACTGTAATATAACAGAGAAAGGATACACTGATCTGGCTGAAGCTCTGAAGTCACAGCGCTCATCACACCTGAGAGAGCTGGATCTCAGAGGGAACGACCCTGGAGCATCAGGAATGAAGGAGTTTAGGAATTTGCTGAATGATGGAAAATGTACACTGAGGTGAGCACTTTCCCCCAGTAAATGCACACAGCTTTCATTCTGACTAATTAGTAAAGTTTTGCTGTTTGCACCACTGTATAGTGCACTGTTACTCACATTTCTCACACTTTTACAGTATTTGTATGATTGTACACAATTATTATTTTTATCTTCATATTTTTATAAAGGAAATAAATGAAGAAATCTGAAGTCAGAATGGTGAAGTGAGAGTGTGAATGTTTAAAATTAGTTTTCCACCAAGGACCAAACAATTAGTGAAAAAGTAACACTGCGTTGCTGTTCAGTGTAATAAATGATAAATGACTGTTATTATTTATCTGTTCTTTCTCTCTCTACAGGTTGTTGAAAAGTCCCAATGCACAGAAAGCTTATGATCATGTGACTAAAGTTGTGGGTATAAAGCCAATCCTGCAGACGGACCTGAATCTGAGTGGGAAAATCGCAGGAGATTCAGGAGCAGAGCAACTCTCTGCTTTACTGAAGGATCCACACTGCAGAGCTGAAAAACTTCAGTACGGAACTGAATTATATATTAATCTGTAAACTTCAGTTAGTGATGTTAGTGCTGAACAGTTTGTCTTTAGGTTATCAATCATTCATCGAGTTTTCATGTCTTTTTCAGTAGTAATGAGTAGTTTGAGGAGAAAAGACCCCCTTCTGCACACAGAACTGCTGAAGAAAAACCCACAGTTGACTGTGATTTATTGTGCTTTCAGACTCTGTGAGTGTAATCTGACAGAGAAAGGATGTTCAGCTCTGCTCACAGCTCTCAGATCAGAATCCTCCACCCTGAGGGAGCTGAATCTGAGTCAGAACAGGATTCAGGATTCAGGAGTGAAGCTGCTCTCTGCAGAACTGAAGAATCCACACTGTAAACTGGAGACTGTGAGGTAACATCTAATACACACTTCATTCATCATCCAGAGGCTCTGACAGAGCCGTGAAATACAGTAGATGTCGTCGTGTCAGTGTTGTGGTGTCTGTAGATTTCAAACAGTGCACTGAGCAGTTTAGAAATGATCTCATTATCCACATACGGAGGGAAAAAGGGATAAGAATACAGATGACGGTCGACGTTCTGCATCTGTTTTCATATCATCATCTCTGTGTCGTCTGCAACATTTATGGAAGAAGTGTCCAGTGTCAGGAACTTTACATTTTCAGACTCTGTAAAGTCTTCACAACAAAGAAGTTCTCAGTAAAAGCCGAAGGTCTGAAAATGTTTCATATGCACCGTATAGTTTTATTAAAGCCGAGTGAATTTGAGGGGGCGTGTCAGACAGAACGGAGAAATATTTCATTTGGAAAAGACTTTATATTTCCTGCTATGATCCAGTTTTCACTACTGACTTTATAATGTCTGTTTCTGAGTTCAGAACATTTCAGGCATCACAGATTGGTAAACTGGTGTGTGTTTCCAGAGAGGACAAAAACAGGGAAAATAATTTAGTCTCACAATGAAAGCTGCCACATTTTTTACTCTCATTGACTTTTGAGGAGATTTACAGAGATTTCCAACATAAAATCAGAGAGTTGTGTGTTTTTGTGTAGACTTTCAGACTGCAGTATAACAGAGGAAGGATACACTGCTCTGGCTGAAGCTCTGAGACTAAACCCATCATCACACCTGAGAGAGCTGGATCTCAGAGGGAACGACCCTGGAGCATCAGGAGTCCAACAACTTACTGACTGCAAAACTAACGAACTGACACTCAGGTGATTCTTCTAGAAGCAAACATCATATTAAATAAACAAATAAATAAATAAATAAATACTGTGAAAAAATGACTTTTTCTCTTCAAATCCCTACAGGTTGTTGAAAAGTGCTGAAGCAGAGGAAGCCTACAACCTTCTTACTCGAATGTTCAGTAAAAACCCCTTACTGCACACGGAGCTGGATCTGAGCTCCATAACATCAGAAGACGTCAGAGTGGATCAGCTCTCGGCTCTGCTGCAGGATCCACATTACAGACTGCAGAAACTTACGTAAGAAACAACTATAAACACATCGATCTCGATTTTCTGTTTTCACTCAGTTGCTGTTTTTTACAGCCAGAAGCGACTGTATCCATGCGGACTGTGCCTGTGCTGATTGGAAAGCCGCTGACAGTGAATTGTACTCACCTTACAACCTGCCGAGTCCCTGCCTCTTCGAGAAAACGCTGTTTTCATTGAAGCCCAGGCTTAAATATTCCATTTCTTACAGCTCAGTTTTGTAGATATTCACTAATTATGTCACACGGCTTTTATAGTAGGCCACAGCACTACAGCCACATTTCACCTCAACTCCTAATTATACACAGCTGACTCAATTATTTTAAACATTTTACAGATTTTATATATTTATTATAAGAATAATAACAAATGTCTATATCTGTTATAGGAATAAACAGGTCAGTTGTACCCACTAAATGTGAATCACATGAATTTAACAGATCTCTATTAATTTATCCTGAGCTCTTTGTAGCAGAATTTTGCTTTCGTCGATCTTTATCATTATCAGCATGAAAACAAAAGCATTATTGATTCAGGGGAGAAAAAAATATTTACACACGCAATGTTCCTGAGCTGCTGTGAGTCATAATCCTGTAAAATCCTGTAATAATAACTGACAGTAATTCACATTCAGTACTGTTGAGTTACAATCAGCAGGAAATTTTGAACCCAAACGTTATACACCACCTCACATCTGTCCAGTGTCCCGGTGTATGAAAGTATTACGTCATCAAGTATGAAGAAAGTCCCGCCCCCAAATTTATGGTCACATCTTACCGCACAAATTACACCAGTAAACAAATGTTGTGTAGACGTCCTGTTTATTTCACATCATGTGGTTTGGGACATGCATGAAGTCTGAACAGAATGACACTGAATCTCTTGTTGAAGGAGTCGGGGTTTTCTTCTTTTTCTGCTGGTTGAATCTGTTGGTCCACCACAAAACTGATTAAAACACTCACAGCCCTGATACAAAATCTCTTTGTCCCAGGCGTCCAGGCTACGGATTTATCCAACCCTGGACAGGAAGTGGGACACTGGGTACATGGTGAGAGAGACTAACCTAACACCCCCCCCCCCCCCCCCCCCCCCCAGGTTGTATAAAGAAGGCAGTGTAACAGAGTGTGTCTGTGATGATTTGATTTCTGCTCTGGGTTTAAATCCTTCCCACCTGAGAGAGCTGGATCTAAACAGGAATAAACCAGGAGAGTCTGGACTGAGAAATATGTGCGACTTCCTGAAGAACCCTGAATGTAAACTGCAGAAACTAAAGTGAGTAATAATGTCTTCATAATTAAACTCGACATTTTAAAGCCATCAGTCAGTTTAGAAAAGTCTTATTTTAGCAGTGTAGGAAATTCTATTGTGGGGTTTGTGAAATATTCAGATATATAATTGATTCAAAAATACTTTCTGCATATTTATGAGTACATGTCTGTATCACACTCAAATATAACTTGTGCATTATATTGAATAAACACGACTATTTCTTACTGTCACAATTTTATATTTTATTTTTATATCTCATATATTTATTATTATATCCCTCATCAAAAAAAAATTCCCGTGCAGGAATTGGCCAAGGACGGCTCACGTGACATAAAATAGTTCCACCACTGATTAAGCAGTGTATGTCATGACGTCAAAAATGAAAATAATGGATCTGGTGTAAGTCAGTCAGGGTGTATCCTGGATATACCATGAACTGACGTCACAATTTCAAGCTGTACGGCCGACTTGAGTCGCAGCTGTGGCTCCGCGAGCGTTTCTGTGTGTGTAGATCTGTGTATCATGATCGTGCCTAGCGAGGGCAATAACATGGTACATTACACATCCACAGGTCGAAGGTCACGCCAACATAAACAACAAACATGGATGCCTCTAGTGAGTTTATGCCGAGATTCAGTCTTAACACTCGTAGTTTGGAATTTTTTTGATAAGGGATATAAATCAAATATACGATGCACTGAAGAGGCACCGGGAATTATGGGTTCTATTTGGTGACTGGCGTAGTACTATTTTCTTCAGGGCTGCGACCCGAATAGTACTGTTCTCACCTCAGAGAGCCCATAATTTCAGCCGGAGCCTCTCGGTGCATGGGTATATTTATTTATTATGTCTGTACATCACTTTGGTCAGTGAAAGTTGTTTTTAAATGCGCTCTATAAATACATCTGACTTGACTTTATTAAACCACAGCACTGTTGAATTCTTGAATCTGATTGGTCAGAAGGTGTTGATTTAATTAATAATTATTCGCTGAAGGTGAAGCGAACATCAGTGAATAATAACCGAGATGAAGTCGATATTCACTGAGCCTGAGGTGGATAATTGTTTCAGTATCAATACACAGGTGATTATTGAAAAAAAAGTATTAAAAAATAATTTATTTCAAACTTCAAAAGCGGAATGCAAATGTAATAACGGCGTGGCGCAGACTTGTCACTTATCTACGCTGAGTCACATAATGTACTTTCTTTTTTAATCGATAAAATAAATCACAGTTCCACCTTTGAATAGTTTTAGACCAAACTTTGTAGCATCTTTAGTGCTTTTAAGAACAGACTTTTCTTTCATCATCTGTAATTCTTCCTCACTTACGGTGACGAAGCGATTGGAGCCATTTTGTGGAGTCGCTCGAGGTGATTCTCGAGAAATAGTCCGACTCTCTCGACCAATCAGGACACATGATTTCCTATAATCACCGCCATATTTATACGAGATCCATAACAGCAGCTCTGACAGGAGTGTAGTTTGTTTTTAATGCGCTCGATTTAACATGGTATCGTTTCTATGGTAACAGCTTATTCACAGGGACTTGTACGCACCATATTATTGAAACCTTACAATGAAAGGAATAAAAAGTTATTTCACAGTGAAAACCATTGTTCTGGTGAAGTTTTCTGGAAGGAGAAATTTTTGTAAGATTTCTGGAAGGAGTCTCCAGTGTCAGCGCTTTGTAACAGTCAGAGGTGAAGCTGGAACTTTAAGTTTTGTGACGTCTTCAGGACAGAGGAGTTTACACTTCTTTACGGCGTCTCAGTAACATGACAAGCTGCGTTTTCTTTTGGTCTGAACTTCAGGACAGAGAAAAGAGAGACTGGTGAAGGAACGACTGTTTATAGTTGTATAACGTAGTGAGAACAGGAACTAACTTCTTTCACTGATGTTCCGCAACATTACATGTAACTACAAATGGATAAAAAGTATGATTTTTTTTTTTTTTTTTACTTTTGGCAAATTGCTGTGGTATGAGAAGAATAACACTCCAAGATGTGCTGTTATAGAAAAATAATCAACTTCAGGGTGGTAACAGTAACTCCACTTCATCACACCACCCTGTCTCTCTCTCTCTCTCACACACACACACACACACACACACACACACACACACACACACACACACAGTGGTTTATTCCTTCGTTATTGACCTTAATACTGTAACAGTGTTGAGTTCACGCTAATAAAGGACTAAATATCTTTTCTCTGTCTCCCTCTGCAGACTGAGGAACAGCGTCAGTGAGAAATCCTGCACTGCTTTGGCTTCAGCTCTCTGTACAAATCCATCACACATCAGAGAGCTGGATCTGAGTGGGTGTAAACTGGGAGACTCAGGAGTGGAGAAGCTCTGTGATCTACTGAAGAAACACGAGTGTAAACTGGAGACACTGCGGTGAGTAACTCAGTGATGAAACACACTAAGTTTTATAATAATGCAGAACAAGGGCGCCTGCTAGTGGGGGGACTGGTGAAGATAAACTGCCCTTTAGGTGTGAATGAGTGTGTAAAAGTGTGTGTGCATGGAGCCCTGCAATGGACGGTACATTAAAGAAAACCATACTGTAATTCAACACAAGTTTTCTGACAGTAACACACACTGGCTCAGCACTAGTAAACAGCTGCAAACATCTGTTAGCACCAATACTGAACAGACGGTGAAAACTTGGTTTAAAAACTGTCGCTATTTTTCACAGTTTTAAAAGAGGCTAATATTACCCAAAATAATATTTACATTTTATTTACATTTACTTCATCATTCCATCCTTTACACTTCTATCTTACAAATAAGAAAAAACATTAAGTCACTAATTAACTAATTAGCTGAATAATATCTGTTCTCTCGGTTCTACTGAAGGATCCACAGTGTAGAACTGAGAAACTCAGGTGTGTTACTGACTTCCTCACCTGGTATTTTTCTTTGTGTTCACATTAATCTTTAAAGATATTAGTGTAGTGTGAACACTGTTTAGCACAATCAGTCCTGCTGCAGAATCTCCTGTGGTTCTGAGAGTGTGGGTGAACAGTCCACTGTACACGTTCTCACCACTCCGTTATAGCTCCGTTATTTCTGATACATTTCTGATACTCCATTATTTTTGATGGTTGATTGTGTGGGTTGTTTAAAGAGGTTTTTCTCAGCTGTGTTCTCTGTCTGCAGGCTGAGTAACTGCAGTATTACAGTGAGCGGCTGTACTGATCTGATATCAGCTCTTACTTCAAACCCTTCACACCTGACAGAGCTGGACCTGAGTGAGAACACACTGGGAAATCCAGCAGTGACTCGGATCTCTACTCTACTAAAGAGCTCATCCTGCAAACTCCAGACGCTTCGGTAAGTCTTTTAATATTCTACATGACTAGATCAATGATGTTTTTATTTCACTCTCAGTATATTTGTAGCGTGTAGGAACAGATTAATCAGCAACTCATTCAGGGCTGTGTTTCCCAATAACAACTCACTTTATTCAACAATCAGCAGCTGAACAAAGGACAACACATGTGAGCCTGTTTTGTGAGCGTTTCCCAAAAGCCTTCATTATCAGATATTTAGATTTAATTTATAAAATAAATTACACTGTATTGGAAGCGACTGAAAAAGTTAAATTCTAAATGGCAATGTTCACAGAGAAAAAAAACAGTGAGAGGGAAAATGAGATGAAAAGCAGCAAACAAGATTTCTTAGAGGAAAACAACAAGAAAGATTTTTTATAATAAAACCAACGAGAGCCCAAGTGATAAATCGGCATGTCATTATGAGGTAATTGCTGATAAATTAGCATCAGCATTATAACGGCTGATAAATGACAATTAAAAATAATGTCGAGACAGAGGATGGATCATTCAAACATGTTGAGTGTTGGTGCATAGTTTGTCCACCAGAGGGCGAACTGCAACTTCTCTGTTGGAACCCCAGAAATCACAACTATCAGCGGACCCAAGCAGAGTCGAGCAGAATCGCAACGGCGTGGAAAACAGATGAAGGGGTTCAGTGATTTAAAGAAAGTCAGTTTCAGTTGTACACATAAATTAATGGTGTATAGAGTATATACAAGTTGAGATTTTTGTTTTTGTCTTAATTTTTTTGTGTAGTTCCGATATAAATCAAAGAATAAAGTATCCTAACGTATTTCTTTGTGATATTAGCATTGCACTATATTTGAGTGAAGATGGATTAGACATTTTATTTCTAATGAAGTCGG
The DNA here is from genome assembly GCF_027579695.1 of Neoarius graeffei. Lineage (NCBI taxonomy): Eukaryota > Metazoa > Chordata > Actinopteri > Siluriformes > Ariidae > Neoarius > Neoarius graeffei. The sequence continues at coordinate 103,374,236 of NC_083574.1, read as the reverse complement.
CTATTTCTTGAAAACACATAACTAATAAATGTGTCTGTTTCCAGATGAATAGTTATGTGGGTGATTCTCTTTTTGCGGCAACATTTTGGGTTTGTAAAGTTGGGGGGAATAAAGTACAAATTGAATATATGAATAATGAATATGTGAATATATTTTTCATATTGTTTTTCAATCCTGACCTGTTTAACTATAAGAAATGCATAATGATCAAGCTCAAAGATGAATATAGTAATAATTACTGGTAGTTTTATTAAATGTAAGGCTCATAGCTCTAACAGGGGGGAACCCGACAGGGGGGAATTTTTTTTGCTAATCTCACGCTAGCTCTTTACCAGATGAAGTTTTAGCTATCTGACCTTCAGTAGATTAACACTGATTTAATAACTAAATCGAAAGTGTTTTTTAAAAAAAATTCAACTGAATTGACATTTCACATAAATTATCTTAACAGGGCGGAACTTTAAGAGTGACCCATAAGGGAGTAACGTGTAAGATCAAAAATAGTGAGGAGAGAGTGACAGTTGAAGCTTACCTCAGTTTCCACAATTGAAAGTCCCTCCAAAAATGATGTCACTTCCTGTAGATGGCTTGTATGGAATTGTAGTTTTGCATTTCAACGCAATGACACACATTCTAACAGGGGTGAACGTTATTACTGGGACATGTAAAATAGGAATAAAATAGTAAATAAGAAATAGAATTTCACCATATTAAATTACATGATTAAATAAAGTTTAGTGTAGTCTATTTAATAATGAAAGGAAAAAAAGATTTAAAATTTTTTTAACTTATTCTTCTAGATGAAGTTGATTACCTGGCACTGTGGGACACAGCAAAATCAAGTGGGTGTGTGTTACCAAAATGTGTGTAAAATGTGAAATAATATTTAAAATGTATTTGAATTGCATTTGAAGTATGACAAACACTTGCATACATCATTGAACTACATTATTTTAATATTAGACACAGTTTTGGCAAAAAATTAGAGCAAGTAAAACATGCGGACATGAAATGTTGATGCAAAAAGATAATCACCCATGTATAAAAGCCTCATTAAAGTAATTTTGTTGTGTACATCGTTCAAAATGTTTTTAATGTACATTAAGGCCTGCTTGACTATTTTTGTACTCATCACAATATTTTAATGCGTTCCCATTTGAATGAAGACGTTTGTCTTTTTTTTTTTTTTTAGGGGTGTGTTTCAGCTGAGAATATCGATTATCGTAAATCATAGTCCTTATCAGTGCCAAAAAATTCCTTATCAGGCCCTAAAATCAACACAAAATCAACACAAAAGGCCCTAAAATCAATCAGTATCTTGTGTTTGGAAAATCTGAAGGTATTAGATGTTGTCGTGTGCTCATTTATCATCCACCAAAGAGCCTGGACACACCACTGCTCACCGTCACCGAGATGGTCAGTGGGGTTATATTCAGTCACACTGAGTTAGGGCAGAAATAAAAAAGAGATTTTTATTTGAGTGATCAACATTTGGATTAATTAGTAAAGCTGTAATTTGGCCAAGTGGACTAACTGCTCTGCCTGGATAATTAACTAATTAGCTGAATAATATCTGTTCAGTCAAACGGAGCGGTGAGGATTTATTTGTGCTGAAATTAGTGGCCTTTGCATTTTTGAGGTAGAATTACATGCAACTCCAAATAAATTCTAAATGAATAAAACTTGTCAGGTGAATGTAATTTACAAACGCGTTTATGTAGTTCATTAGTGACGAAGGGTTTCTGGAAATGAAAGAATAATGAAGTACTGAGCATTGAGAACATTTCCCCAAATCCACCCTTAACCACATGCTGAACTTTCTGCTCCTTCTCCAGACTTTCAGACTGTAATATAACAGAGAAAGGATACACTGATCTGGCTAAAGCTCTGAAGTCACAGCGCTCAACACACCTGAGAGAGCTGGATCTCAGCGGGAACGACCCTGGAGCATCAGGAGTCAAACAACTTACTGAACACAAAGCTAAGAAACTGACACTCAGGTGATTCTTCTATAAGCAAACATCATATTAAACAAAAATAAATAAATACTGTGAAAAAATGACTTTTTCTCTTCAAATCCCTACAGGTTGTTGAAAAGTGCTGAAGCAGAGGAAGCCTACAACCTTCTTACTCGAATGTTCAGTAAAAACCCCTTACTGCACACGGAGCTGGATCTGAGCTCCATAACATCAGAAGACGTCAGAGTGGATCAGCTCTCGGCTCTGCTGCAGGATCCACATTACAGACTGCAGAAACTTACGTAAGAAACAACTATAAACACATCGATCTCTATTTTCTGTTTTCACTCCGTTGCTGTTTTTTACAGCCAGAAGCGACTGTATCCATGCGGACTGTGCCTGTGCTGATTGGAAAGCCGCTGACAGTGAATTGTACTCACCTTACAACCTGCCGAGTCCCTGCCTCTTCGAGAAAACGCTGTTTTCATTGAAGCCCAGGCTTAAATATTCCATTTCTTACAGCTCAGTTTTGTAGATATTCACTAATTATGTCACACGGCTTTTATAGTAGGCCACAGCACTACAGCCGCATTTCACCTCAACTCCTAATTATACACAACTGACTCAATTATTTTAAACATTTTACAGATTTTATATATTTATTATAAGAATAATAACAAATGTCTATATCTGTTATAGGAATAAACAGGTCAGTTGTACCCACTAAATGTGAATCACATGAATTTAACAGATCACTATTTAATTTATCCTGAGCTCTTTGTAGCAGAATTTTGCTTTTGTTGATCTTTATCATTATCAGCATGAAAACAAAAGCATTATTGATTCAGGGGAGAAAAAATTATTTACACACACAATGTTCCTGAGCTGCTGTGAGTCATAATCCTGTAAAATCCTGTAATAATAACTGACAGTAATTCACATTCAGTACTGTTGAGTTACAATCAGCAGGAAATTTTGAACCCAAACGTTATACACCACCTCACATCTGTCCAGTGTCCCTGCGTATGAAAGTATTACGTCATCATGTATGAAGAAAGTCCCACCCCCAAATTTATGGTCACATTCTACCGGACAAATTACATCAGTAAACAAATGTTGTGTAGACGTCCTGTTTATTTCACATCATGTGGTTTGGGACATGCATGAAGTCTGAACAGAATGACACTGAATCTGTTGTTGAAGGAGTCGGGGTTTTCTTCTTTTTCTGCTGGTTGAGTCTGTTGGTCCACCACAAAACTGATTAAAACACTCACAGCCCTGATACAAAATCTCTTTGTCCCAGGCGTCCAGGCTACGGATTTATCCAACCCTGGACAGGAAGTGGGACACTGGGTACATGGTGAGAGAGACTAAACTAACCCCTCCCCCCCCCCAGGTTGTATAAAGAAGGCAGTGTAACAGAGGGTGGCTGTGATGATTTGATTTCTGCTCTGGGTTTAAATCCTTCCCACCTGAGAGAGCTGGATCTAAACAGGAATAAACCAGGAGAGTCTGGACTGAGAAATCTGTGTGACTTCCTGAAGAACCCTGAATGTAAACTGCAGAAACTAAAGTGAGTAATAATGTCTTCATAATTAAACTCGACATTTTAAAGCCATCAGTCAGTTTAGAAAAGTCTTATTTTAGCAGTGTAGGAAATTCTATTGTGGGGTTTGTGAAATATTCAGATATATAATTGATTCAGGGGCGGCACGGTGGTGTAGTGGTTAGCGCTGTCGCCTCACAGCAAGAAGGTCCGGGTTTGAGCCCCGTGGCCGGCGAGGGCCTTTCTGTGTGGAGTTTGCATGTTCTCCCCGTGTCCGCGTGGGTTTCCTCCGGGTGCTCCGGTTTCCCCCACAGTCCAAAGACATGCAGGTTAGGTTAACTGGTGACTCTAAATTGACCGTAGGTGTGAATGTGAGTGTGAATGGTTGTCTGTGTCTTTTGCCGCTTTTCCACTACAAACGCGGCTGAGCCGTGCCGTGCCGTGCCGTGCCGAGTCGAGCTGAGCGGGGCTGTTGGAGTTGCATTTCGACTACAACCGCGCTGAACCGTGCTGGCTGGAAGTGGGTGGACACATTGGGTGGAGTTAGTGAAAGTGGGTGGACGTCACGTGATGTCGTTAAGCAGCGCAAACAGTGACATCAGTGACAGTGGCGGAACAAGTCAGAGCCGGGCCGGGGGCGGGGCAAATGACCGGGCCCTTTATTAAAGCTTATCATAACATCATTTTAGGCTACAAAATGTCCGCAACTGCGGTGTTTACCAATTTCAACACTACCGGGTGCAACTATGTTATTTAGTACATCAAGTCCTTCAAACGAACATGTAACTCAGAAACAAAAAACATTAGGATACTGTACATGGCTCATAATAAAACATCAATAGCCTATACTGCGCACATTATTTGAAGGGCATACGAATGAGCGCTCAGAGGTTGCAACGGTGACAGGAAGAGTCAGAAATAAAAGGAGGGCGGTGCAAACCTCACTGAATGCACTGTGTTTACCAATTTCAACACTACGGGGTGCAACTATGTTATTTTGTACATTAAATCCTTCAAACGAACATGTAACTCAGAAACAAAAAAACATTCGGCGACATACTGTACATGGCTCATAATAAAACATCAATAGCCTACTGCGCGCATTATTTGAAAGGCATACGACGCGCCTTGCGCTCCGCGAACTCGTCCACGATGCTCTGTATGTCACTGATTCAGTGAGCTTTTCAGCGGTAGTCTCACGACCCGGATAGTAAACAATAAACATGGAGGACATGGAGTCGTTAGTGTTGCTGGTCTTGGTGCTGTGGCTTGTTGTCACCGACAACGCGGACAGATACTGGCAAGAGCGTATAGATGAGGCGAGGCGCATAAGGCTTCAGAAATTCTCGTAATTCATAATTCTTCTTCTTCCGGGTTTGCGGTGTTTACAGATCCCAGCGCGCTCGCGGGGCGTGTGTGGGCATGTGAGGACACGCCTCCTCACCAATCAGTGCACAGGGGAGTGTCTGCTCACGCCCCCAACCTCAGTCGGCACGGTTTGGCTCGCTTCAGCCCCACTCCAAAACGGTGCGAGATTTGGGGGCTAAGCAGGGCTGAAACGAGCTGAGTCGTGCTGGTTTTTGGTAGTCGAAACGCGAGCCGTGTCGGGCTGAAGTGAGCTGAAGCGAGCTGAAAAAGGGTAGTGGAAAAGGGCCATATGTGTCAGCCCTGTGATGACCTGGCGACTTGTCCAGGGTGTACCCCGCCTTTCGCCCGTAGTCAGCTGGGATAGGATCCAGCTCGCCTGCGACCCTGTAGAAGGATAAAGCGGCTACAGATAATGAGATGAGATAATTGATTCAAAAATACTTTCTGCATATTTATGAGTACATGTATGTATCACACTCGGATAATTATAACTTGTGCATTATATCGAATAAACATGACTATTTCTTACTGTCACAATTTTATATTCTATTTTTATGAATCTTTTTGTGTAACATGATGAAGAAAATGAAACAAGAGTCATTAGTATCTACGGTGCCTGAATGTTTTCTGATTGATTTTATTTATTTATTATGTCTGTACATCCCTCTGGTCAGTGAAAGTTGTTTTTAAATGCGCTCTATCAATACATCTGACAACTTTATTAAACCACAGCACTGTTGAATTCTTGAATCTGATTGGTCAGAAGGTGTTGATTAATTAATCTAAAACAGCAGCTCTGACAGGAGTGTAATTTGTTTTTAATGCGCTCGATTTAACATGTTATTTCTATTCACAGCTTATTCACAGGGACTTGCACGCGCCATATTATTGAAACCTTACAATGAAAGGATTAAAAAGTTATTTCACAGTGAAAACCATTGTTCTGGTGAAGTTTTCTGGAAGGAGAGATTTTTGTAAGATTTCTGGAAGGAGTCTCCAGTGTCAGCGCTTTGTAACAGTCAGAGGTGAAGCTGGAACTTTAAGTTTTGTGACGTCTTCAGGACAGAGGAGTTTACACTTCTTTACGGCGTCTCAGTAACATGACAAGCTGCGTTTTCTTTTAGTCTGAACTTCAGGACAGAGAAAAGAGAGACTGGTGAAGGAACGACTGTTTATAGTTGTATAACGTAGTGAGAACAGGAACTAACTTCTTTCACTGATGTTCCGCAACATTACATGTAACTACAAATGGATAAAAAGTATGATTTTTTTTTTTTTTTTTTTACTTTTGGCAAATTGCTGTGGTATGAGAAGAATAACACTCCAAGATGTGCTGTTATAGAAAAATAATCAACTTCAGGGTGGTAACAGTAACTCCACTTCATCACACCACCCTGTCTCTCTCACGCGCATACACACACACACACACACACACACACACACACACACACACACACACAGTGGTTTATTCCTTCGTTATTGACCTTAATACTGTAACAGTGTTGAGTTCACGCTAATAAAGGACTAAATATCTTTTCTCTGTCTCCCTCTGCAGACTGAGGAACAGCGTCAGTGAGAAATCCTGCACTGCTTTGGCTTCAGCTCTCTGTACAAATCCATCACACATCAGAGAGCTGGATCTGAGTGGGTTTAAACTGGGAGACTCAGGAGTGGAGAAGCTCTGTGATCTACTGAAGAAACACGAGTGTAAACTGGAGACACTGCGGTGAGTAACTCAGTGATGAAACACACTAAGTTTTATAATAATGCAGAACAAGGGCGCCTGCTAGTGGGGGGACTGGTGAAGATAAACTGAAGGCAGCTGGGCCATAGAAGGTTCACGCTGCATGCTACACGCTACACGTTCACGTGAAGAACCGGACCCTGGGCCATTAAACTTCATTCTTGGATGTTCACGTGTTGCGTCTGTTCTATTTTGACCGAGTCACCAACAATATGGACTCTTCGGATGACGACGATTGCCTCATTCTGCTTTTACTGAGACACAGGAAGAGAAAAAGGAACAGAATTTGGAGCCGAGAACACTTCCTTCTGAGAGAAACCTGTGGTGAATTTCACCGAACATTCTATAATCTGCTTGACAATCCCGATGAAGAACTATTTTTCAATTATACCATTCAATTATATTTTTTCTGAAGTTTTCCCCTGAAAGCATAGAGTTATCTCCCTAGACCCGTTCTGATTGGCTGGCGTGGCGGTGACCGCATGCATTGACTGGAATTTCCATCTTCACGCCTAGAAAAAAGTGTGCATGTTCATTTCTCGCTTCACGCGTGAAGTGTGCAGCGTGCAACGTGAACGCCGTTCTATGGCCCAGAGCAAGTCATGCTACGTTTGTCCACTTTTCTTTACACGCGTGTAGCGTGTAGTATGCAGCGTGCAGCGTGAACCTTCTATGGCCCAGCTGCCTAAGGTGTGAATGAGTGTGTAAAAGTGTGTGTGCATGGAGCCCTGCAATGGACGGTACATTAAAGAAAACCATACTGTAATTCAACACAAGTTTTCTGACAGTAACACACACTGGCTCAGCACTAGTAAACAGCTGTAAACATCTGTCAGCACTAATACTGAACAGACGGTGAAAACTTAGTTTAAAAACTGTCGCTATTTTTAACAGTTTTAAAAGAGGCTAATATTACCCAAAATAATATTTACATTTTATTTACATTTACTTCATCATTCCATCCTTTACACTTCTATCTTACAAATAAGAAAAAACATTAAGTCACTAATTAACTAATTAGCTGAATAATATCTGTTCAGTCAAACGGAGCGGTGAGGATTTATTTGTACTGAAATTAGTGGCCTTTGCATTTTTGAGGTAGAATTACATGCAACTCCAAATAAATTCTAAATGAATAAAACTTGTCAGGTGGATGTAATTTACAAACACGTTTATGTAGTTCATTAGTGACGACGGGTTTCTGGAAAGGAAAGAATAATGAAGTACTGAACATTGAGAACATTTCCCCAAATCCACCCTTAACCACATGCTGAACTTTCTGCTCCTTCTCCAGACTTTCAGACTGTAATATAACAGAGAAAGGATACACTGATCTGGCTGAAGCTCTGAAGTCACAGCGCTCATCACACCTGAGAGAGCTGGATCTCAGCGGGAACGACCCTGGAGCATCAGGAGTCAAACAACTTACTGAACTCAAAGCTAAGAAACTGAAACTGAGGTGATTCTTCTATAAGCAAACATCATATTAAATAAATAAATAAACAAACAAACAAATACTGTGAAAAGAACCTTTTTCTCTTCAAATCCCTACAGGTTGTTGAAAAGTGCTGAAGCAGAGGAAGCCTACAACCTTCTTACTCGAATGTTCAGTAAAAACCCCTTACTGCACACGGAGCTGGATCTGAGCGACATAACATCAGAAGACGTCAGAGTGGATCAGCTCTCGGCTCTGCTGCAAGATCCACATTACAGACTGCAGAAACTTACGTAAGAAACAACTATAAACACATCGATCTCTATTTTCTGTTTTCACTCAGTTGCTGTTTTTTACAGCCAGAAGCGACTGTATCCATGCGGACTGTGCCTGTGCTGATTGGAAAGCCGCTGACAGTGAATTGTACTCACCTTACAACCTGCCGAGTCCCTGCCTCTTCGAGAAAACGCTGTTTTCATTGAAGCCCAGGCTTAAATATTCCATTTCTTACAGCTCAGTTTTGTAGATATTCACTAATTATGTCACACGGCTTTTATAGTAGGCCACAGCACTACAGCCACATTTCACCTCAACTCCTAATTATACACAACTGACTCAATTATTTTATCAATTTTATAGATTTTATATATTTATTATAAGAATAGTAACAAATGTCTATATCTGTTATAGGAATAAACAGGTCAGTTGTACCCACTAAATGTGAATCACATGAATTTAACAGATCACTATTTAATTTATCCTGAGCTCTTTGTAGCAGAATTTTGCTTTTGTCGATCTTTATCATTATCAGCATGAAAACAAAAGCATTATTGATTCAGGGGAGAAAAAATTATTTACACACACAATGTTCCTGAGCTGCTGTGAGTCATAATCCTGTAAAATCCTGTAATAATAACTGACAGTAATTCACATTCAGTACTGTTGAGTTACAATCAGCAGGAAATTTTGAACCCAAACGTTATACACCACCTCACATCTGTCCATTGTCCCTGCGTGTGAAAGTATTATGTCATCATGTATGAAGAAAGTCCCGCCCCCAAATTTATGGTCACATCATGATCTTACCGCACAAATTACACCAATAAACAAATGTTGTGTAGACGTCCTGTTTATTTCACATCATGTGGTTTGGGACATGCATGAAGTCTGAACAGAATGACACTGAATCTCTTGTTGAAGGAGTCGGGGTTTTCTTCTTTTTCTGCTGGTTGAATCTGTTGGTCCACCACAAAACTGATTAAAACACTCACAGCCCTGATACAAAATCTCTTTGTCCCAGGCGTCCAGGCTACGGATTTATCCAACCCTGGACAGGAAGTGGGACACTGGGTACATGGTGAGAGAGACTAACCTAACACCCCCCTGTGCTTGTTTGATTTCTGCTCTGGGTTTAAATCCTTCCCACCTGAGAGAGCTGGAATAAACCAGGAGAGTCTGGACTGAGAAACAGTGTTGTTTTCGTTCACAATGACAAAATGATTTCGTTCATGCACCTTTTTTTTCATGACTAAAACGAGACAGTGACAAGATAAACATAACTCTTTGATCACGAAAATATGACAAGACGTATCTGTTGTTTTCGTTGACAAGATGAGACGAAAATGTTAGTGGGTTGGCTATAGGACTATCAAAATGCGTGGCGTTTCCTCCAACAGCGCGTGCAACCTGTCTGCCAAATGCTGAAAATATCAGCAATGCACTGCATCCGGTCCTTGTTTGATCCCGCCCACCACTGGGCATGTCCGGGCACAGTGCACAGTTCATGGACCATGGCGGCGGCAACGCCAGCACAAGGGCTTGGTGGGCGGAAAAGACGCCATGATTTACAGGTTGTTTTCCTGAGTTGTTCGCACCGAGTCCTTTTTCCCGCGAGTGCCGGCGTTAATTACTAATCCTATTTTAACTTTTTTTCTATAAATAAATTTCCAGTATCTTCTTCATTTTTATTATACTGTCGCTTTCATTTTTGTACTTTTCACTTTCGCTTTCCTTTTTCCGGTTTTTTTCCCGGTTTTTTTTCTCTTTCTTTTTTCGGAAGAACGCCGAGACCGGAAGCTTTCTTTTTCTCTCCTCCTGTGTAAAGTCCACAAGCGGAGGCCATCTGATCTGCTTTAATATCAACAGATCTTCATTTAAGGTACGTGAATCTTTTCATCATGGCACACCTTCAGCCTGTTCAGTGTGCTGAGTGCAGGATGTTTAGTCATTCTTCCTCCGTCACTAGCGATAGCTTTATTAGCTTTACTTGTGATAAGTGCAGATTAGTTAGCTCTCTGACGGAGAAGATTTCAGTGCTAGAAGCGCGTGTCCAGGCTTTAGAGCAGGTTAGTGAGCGTGAGAACAGTGTAGTTTCTGTTAGGGAAAGTCTGGACGCCCTAGGTGCAGTTAGCAATCCCCCAACTCCGGCATTAGAGCCCTTACAGCGGGGCGAATGGGTGACGGCTCGGCGGCATAAGCGTAGAGCCAAAGCTACCGCTGAGGCTCGCCCACGGGAGCACCACTCCTCTCCGCGTCACGTGTCGAACAGGTTTGCTCTCCTTAGTGATGCACCCACTGAGAAACCTGAAAGAGCTCTGGTTATAGGGGACTCTATCATACGGCACGTGAAATTAGCTCAGCCTTTAGGGGCACCAGCAGCTTTAGTCAGGTGTATACCGGGAGCCAGGGCGCCGGACATAGCAGGTAATCTTAGGGTCCTAGGCAAGCACAGGTTCTCAAAGATAGTTATCCATGCAGGAGCTAATGATATACACCTTCGTCAGTCTGAGGTTACTAAGAGTAACTTTGTAGAGGTGTTTAAATTAGCGAAGGCGATGTCCGATGCTGTAGTATGCTCTGGCCCCATCCCAATGCGGCGTGGCGATGTAGCTTACAGCAGGTTATGGTCGCTGAACTGCTGGCTGTCCAGGTGGTGCTCTGAAAACAGTGTGGGCTTTATAGATAATTGGGCTAATTTTGAGGGCACTGCTGGCCTGTTAGGGCGGGACGGTATCCATCCCACTCGGGAAGGTGCTGCTCTCATTTCCTGCAGCATAGGTCATAGTCTCAGAACAGGCCTAGTTAATTTCTGACAATCCAGAGCCAAGGCCAGGGAGCAGACGAACAGGCTAAACCGACTGTCTGCTAGCTGCACAGAGTTGTCACTCAGGGCCCACTACATCGAGACTGTGTCTGTTCCCCGAGCTCAACAAAAAGGTAGAAATTTTCAGAGAGTTTGTTCCAGTAACCTAATCAATATAAAATTAGATCAGACTGACTGTACAGCTGCTGCCAGCACCTTTGATCTAAAGGTTGGGCTATTAAATATTAGATCTCTTACATCTAAAGCGCTAATGGTTAATGAACTCATTACTGATCAGGAGTTTAATGTACTGTGTTTAACAGAAACATGGATTAAGCCAAATGAATATATAGCATTAAATGAAGCGAGTCCTCCTGGATACAGTTATATACACCAGCCTCGTCTAACTGGCAGAGGAGGAGGCGTCGCGGTTATTTATAACGATTATCTAGGTGTAACACAAAAACCTGGTTATAAATTTAATACATTTGAAGTTCTTCATACTCATATAATGTATGTAGCCTCGAAAAATAAGTCTACCCAGTTAATTCCATTGCTTATTATTTACAGGCCCCCGGGGCCATATTCTGAGTTTCTTTCTGAATTTGCAGATTTTATCTCAGATTTGGTTATTTCCTTAGACAAAGCTTTAGTTGTCGGAGATTTTAATATTCACTTCGATAACCCAGAAGACCCTTTAAAAACAGCGTTTGTGTCCATCTTAGATTCAGTCGGGATTAAGCAGAATGTCATAGGACCGACCCATAATGGTGGTCACACCCTTGATCTAATACTAACATTCAGATTAAACGTAGACAATATAGTCATACTTCCACAGTCTGAAGTTATCTCAGATCATTGTCTCATCTCATTCAAAACATGTCTGAGTAATAATATATGCACCTCACCACGCTACTGTATTAAACGTACTTTCACGTCAACTACTGCACAGAGCTTTATAAATGATCTCCCAGAGCTGTCAACTTTGATTGGGTCACTGTCAGCCCCTGCAGAACTTGATCAGGCAACTGAATGCTTAGAGTCAACATTCCGCCATACTTTAGATAATGTAGCTCCTCTAAAAAGGAAAATGGTCAGAGACAAAAAATTAGCACCCTGGTATAATGATGACACTCGCACATTAAAACAGACCACTCAAAAATTGGAACGTAAATGGCGTCAAACAAAATTGGTAGTGTTCAAATTAGCTTGGAAGGAGAGCTTCCTAAAGTATAGAAAAGCTCTTAGTGCTGCGAGATCAACATATTTCTCCTCCCTAATAGAAGATAACAAAAATAATCCTAGATTCCTATTTAATACTGTAGCAAAATTAACCAGGAATAAGTCCACTATCAACACATGCACACCTGCAGTATGTAGTAGCAACGACTTCATGAATTTTTTTAATGACAAAATTGAGAATATCCGACAAAAAATTCAAACTACTAATTTAAGGTTAGACAATGAAAGTGACCTTGTAGTTAACAATATAACTGTATCAGATCATCAGTTAGAATGTTTTACTCCCCTAAAAGAAACTGAATTACTTTCATTAATCTCTACATCAAAAGCCTCAACTTGCGTACTAGATCCCTTACCGACACATCTATTCAAACAGATAATGCCTGGAGTAATTGAACCGCTTCTAAAAATAATAAATTCTTCTCTTATGATTGGCTATGTACCCAAATCCTTTAAACTAGCAGTTATCAAACCCCTGATTAAAAAACCTGACCTTGATCCCTGTCAGCTGTCCAATTATCGGCCAATATCAAACCTCCCCTTTATCTCCAAGATCCTTGAAAAAGCTGTGGCACAGCAGTTATGCTCATATTTACATAGGAATAACATCCATGAAATGTATCAGTCAGGATTTAGACCTCATCATAGCACAGAGACAGCACTGGTTAAAGTAGTAAACGACCTACTGTTGGCGTCTGATCAGGGCTGTGTCTCGCTACTTGTGTTGCTTGACCTTAGTGCAGCATTTGATACCATTGATCATTCCATTCTTCTGGATAGACTAGAAAATGTTGTGGGAGTTAAGGGAATGGCCCTCTCCTGGCTCAGGTCTTATCTAACTGATCGTTATCAGTATGTTGATATAAATGGTGATATTTCTAGACGTACCGAGGTAAAGTTTGGTGTTCCACAAGGTTCTGTCTTGGGTCCACTGCTTTTTTCTCTATATATGTTACCTCTGGGCGATATTATTCGTAAACATTGTATTAGTTTCCACTGTTATGCTGATGACACACAGTTGTATGTCTCTGCAAAACCTGATGAGAGACACCAGCTTAATAAAATTGAGGAATGTGTTAAGGACATTAGGCACTGGATGCTTATAAATTTCCTTCTGCTTAACTCTGACAAGACTGAAGTACTTGTGCTAGGACCACATACAGCTAGAAGTAAGTTTTCTGATTACACAGTAACTCTGGATGGCCTTTCTGTTTCTTCACGTGCAGCAGTAAAAGACCTCGGAGTGATTATTGACCCCAGTCTTTCATTCGAAACTCACATTGATAACATCACCCGGATAGCTTTCTTTCATCTCAGAAATATTGCAAAGATAAGAAATGTAATGTCATTGCATGATGCAGAAAAACTAGTCCATGCTTTCGTTATCTCCAGGTTGGATTATTGTAATGCCTTACTGTCTGGATGTTCCAATAAGTGCATAAACAAGCTCCAGTTAGTTCAAAATGCCACAGCAAGAGTCCTTACTAGAACTGGAAAATATGACCACATCACGCCTGTCTTATCCACACTGCATTGGCTCCCAATCAAATTTCGTATTGATTATAAAATACTACTATTGACCTTTAAAGCACTAAATGGTCTCGCACCACAGTACCTGAGTGAACTTCTGCTCCTCTATGACCCGCCACGCCTACTTAGATCAAAAGGTGCAGGCTATCTGCTGGTACCTCGTATAGTGAAGGCTACATCAGGGGGCAGAGCCTTTTCTTACAAAGCCCCACTGTTATGGAACAGCCTTCCAAGTAATGTTCGGGAATCAGACACAGTCTCAGCATTTAAGTCTAGGCTGAAAACATATCTGTTTAGTCAAGCCTTTTGTTAATGGTGTTTATGAGGTAAAGGAGTAGA